>NC_091199.1:19071538-19301538 GCF_040958095.1 Procambarus clarkii | reverse complement strand
TCTGTTTAGCACATTATCTCCCTCTCCCCCACCCGCCGCCCTCTATAACCTGTCCACTGGACTAACTCCCTTCCCCCGTCCCCACGCACACTAAATAATATGGGTGTTCCCCGCAGGGTGAAGTGTGGGACAGGAGGGGGCCAGGTCCAGCCCCGCCTGGGGCCTGGCTCACCCCCACCTTCTCGATGGGGACCCACGAGGCTGAAAATGAACAATTGACGACGTGTGGGTCCGTCCTGGGGACCCAAAAATATATATATATGCTATTTTTAGGGTCACGTCCTTGTGTGATCTTGAGTACCGTTACTTGGACTCATCACGAATGTAGATTTCATGATTTCTTTTTTGGTTGCTTCCTAGGGGTTGTGTAACAAAAAGGAGGCCTGGTCGAGGACCGGACCGCGGGGACGCTAAGCCCCGAAATCATCTCAAGATAACCTCCCTACGATTAAGGGAGGTCAGGTGACTCTTAGGGTGAGATGAACATACTTATAAATGTCTTCTGATCCTGGATGTTGTCTTACTACACCTAAAGATGTTACAATCCTGAGGCAACGTTGAAGAGTAAGATGGAAAGATTAAGTGACTGAATCTTTTCATTTTGATTGTTGGACGTCTGGTGATGACTGTGACGTATTCAGGTATGGTAAGGTTACCTGTGTCGTGACTTAAGTGTTTCTTCATTCTCTAAAGGGTAGAAGATATTAACGTAGAATAGAAACTATCCGTAAGAAAATTAACATATTAGCTCATATATATATATATATATATATATATATATATATATATATATATATATATATATATATATATATATATATATATATATATGTATATATATATTAAGATTATCCCAATACCAAGCGAATTGACGTTTGCCTTTCCTTTGGACAATTCCAGCATCGTGGAGAGAGGGGACCCGCTGCATGGGTGACAGCTTACCCTGGCTTTGCGCCCCGGAGAGATCACTTCTGCCTCGACAACCTGAGCGCAACTCCATAGTCTCCCGAGACTGCCGGATGCCTACTATCTATCCACTTTATCTATCTATTTGATAAAGGATCAAAGTCTATCTCATAACCACTACCACCGCCCTCATACCTCTTCCTCTCATAGACTTAAAATCTTGGAAATCTACTCATGTTTGTTTTTAATTAAACCCAAACTGATATTACTAGCTTTGCCTTCCTCGTTATTTACGCAAAAATAAACTAGAAAAAAAATTAACTGGATTAATTTTCTCTAAATTACGTTCACCTCTCCCGTTTGTGTTTCATTAATATCTCAACAATTTCAGTGTGGCTCGCCTGTGCTGCATTAGC
Source organism: Procambarus clarkii (assembly GCF_040958095.1). Classification (NCBI taxonomy): domain Eukaryota; kingdom Metazoa; phylum Arthropoda; class Malacostraca; order Decapoda; family Cambaridae; genus Procambarus; species Procambarus clarkii. The sequence continues at coordinate 19,300,216 of NC_091199.1, read as the reverse complement.
GTTTCAATTTAAAGTAAATATGTTGAAGACTTTTATCGTAGCAAATTCACACATTTCCTTGTGAATTATTGCTGTAAGTTACAGCTGAGTCCGACAAGAATTAAGCTAAAAACAAACTTAAATATTCCTAGGCCTAGTATATATATATATATATATATATATATATATATATATATATATATATATATATATATATATATATATATATAATTGTCGTTTACGTCAATATGTACGACGGTCCTCATCGTGATGGAAGTGCAGCCACCAAGGGAGCCGGTGGCTGAGCGGACAGAACACTGGACGCGTGATCCTGTGGTCCCAGGTTCGATCCCGGGCGCCGGCGAGAAAAAAATGGGCAGAGTTTCTTTGACCCTGATGCCTTTGTTGCCTAGCAGTAAATAGGTACCTGGGTGTTAGTCAGCTGTCACGGGCTGCTTCCTGGGGGTGGAGGCCTGGTCGAGGACCGGGCCGCGGGGACACTAAAGCCCTGAAATCATCTCAAGATAACCATGGCACTCTACAGCTTACCCTCTCGTCAAGTAATAAGATTTAATTCATCAAATGTCTTGATTCAATATAATTGTGCTCGTTACGTGTGTTCATCTTATTATTTACGGTGAGCTCATTTGTTCTTGTTGACAACACAAGACAACTGAGCGCCTCCTAAGGATGCCTGATCAACCAGGCTGTGACTCATACGTCAGGCTGCGAGCAGCCGCGTCCAACAGCCTGGTTGATCAGTCCGGCAACCAGGAGGCCTGGTCGACGACCGGGCCGCGGGGACGCTAAGCCCCGGAAGCACCTCAAGGTAGGGTAAGGTAATCAGCAGGTGAGCTGATGCCGTCCCAACCTCTCCTCTTACACATTACGTCTGAATTTAGCCGTATGGCCGAAAATGAACGCAAATTGAAAATAAATTTGGGATTTTTTTTTCCACAACAGCAAGTTAAGGGTGCTGTGGTAGGTTAGGCGGACAGGATATTCTCCTAACGTTTCAAAACGTCATGAAAAACGTTGACTGAATGTTTCCTCTCCTAACCTAACCGAGTAAGCCGGAGGGCTCAAACAGAAAACGGGACAGTACCTCACTTTTGTGAGCCGATTTCATTTCAAATTACGTCCATTTTTGGCCATAGCGCGCGCATACGAGCGAAAGCGTCGTTATTTTAAGAGGACGGGTTGGGTAATTACCCAGCGCTGGGTTGTTTATCTGTATACTTGCCTGTCTATCAGTATACTTTCCTGTCTATCAGTATACTTGCCTGTCTATCAGTATACTTGCCTCTCTATCAGTATACTTGCCTGTCTATCTGTATACCCGCCTGTCTATCTGTATACCTGCATTACACCACCGTACAGCGTTGTGTACAGGTGTACAATGCTACCTGCGAGGTATATTACAATTTAAATGAAAAAAAGGTAAAATGAAACCTTAAACGAAGCTAACGCCGGACTTGCTAGGGCTTTACCCAATCTGCCAGAGATACAGAGAGTTAAGGATTATATAGGGGAGAGTCGGTTGGGGCTGGGTGGGGTGAGGCTGGGTGAGGCGAGGCTGGGTGAGGCGAGGCTGGGTGGGGTTAGGCGAGATTAGTGAGGTAAAGGTGAAAGACACGAAGGATTAAATATTACATTTTATATATAATATGTAATAATTTAGGGTGAGGGGTTGGGAGGTTAGGCCAGCTGTTGGCGAGGGTGTCAGGCTAGTTGGTTAGGTTGGCTGTCTATCCCGTTGGTTATGGTGGCTGACAGTAATGTTGGGAGACAGTGCGGGTGGTCTGTCTGTGGTAACACCACTGGGGATCTTAGATGCTGGCTTCCTGCATTCTTTAAACGCGGTACAAAGTGCATTTTAAGGCGACGTGTCAACGTTCCATCTTCAAGGAACTGCTGTTCCTCTTAAATAACGCCCCCCCCCTCCCTGCACCCCTCCCAGGTAACGCCCCCTCCAAGCACCCTTCAAGTAACTCTAGCAGGTAACGTCACAGATGAGGTAGTGGTCCCAAGTAACGGCTCCAGAGGTAACGCAATTTCTGGTAAAGAGGTCCATAAAATACCTTATGGCTGATAAACCAGTAAAATTTGTCCTTCCTCCTTGCGAGAGGGAGAGGCAAGGGGGTGCTGGGGCAAGGGGAAGGAGGGGGTGTTAGTGAGGTAAGGGGGTGCTGGGGTGAGGGAAGCGACCCCTTTGTTACCTTGATGGTGACGTTGATGAGGGCCGGGACGGAAGGGAAGAATGAGAGACTGAAGGGAGAATGAGGAGAGGGAGTAGTGAACATGGAGTTGGTGAAGGAAGGAGTGGTGGAGAATGAAGGAGGGATGAGGAGAATAGAAGAAGATGACGTGTAGGAACACGAGGAGGATGGAAGAGGAGGATGGAAAAGGAGGAGGAGGAAAAGGAAGAGGAACTGGAGAAGAAATGTTGGAATTATACAAACTATTTTCAGAATAAGAAGTGAAAGAGGAGAAAGGGGAAGCCGGATAACGAAGAGAGGTGAAAAACAGAGGTGGAAGAGAAGAAATTAGCGAGAACACGTACATGAGAAGTGGGATGAAATAAAGAATAAAGTGGAGAAAGGGGACACGATACCGAACCTTTCACCTGAGGTACATGTAAACTGGGTGACGTCAGCGGCATGCGAGAAACTGGCGATCAGGTGAGGAACCTGGAAGCGTCCAGGGCGCCCTAAACTACCTACATGATACCAAAATAAGAATATGCAGCGTGGAGTTCCCACCTGGCAAATTAGAAAACAAAACTGTAGAAGGAACAAATGTGTTGCTACAAGACTGGTCCCAGAGTTAAGAGAAAGGAATTACAAAGAAACTTAAGACTGTATCTGGCCACATCTAGAAAAGCGAAGAGAAATGATTGAGACATACAAAATCCTAAGGGTGATTATCAGAGTAGAAAAAGCTGAACACGGGAAATAATAGAAAGAATGGGAATGTTTAGGAGCTGGCGACACAGACCGCGAGACATACTCACGTAATGTCCTTCAATGTCAAAGAAAATGGAATGAAGTGAGAGGGTTATTAGCCATTGCAAGAAACGGCATATAACTGGAAAACTTGAGCTTAGGGGCTGAAACTCAACTATTCAAGCTCAAAAAGGTGGCCTCAAAAAAGTAAGCACACACGTTCACATGCACGCACACACACACACACACACACACACACACACACACACACACACACACACACACACACACACACACACACACACACACACACAAACTATAGACCTGTATCACTGACAAGCATCCCCTGTAAAATACTTGAAAGAATAATTAGGCTACGACTGGTTGCACACCTGGAGAACATTAGGTTGGTAAACAAACACCAACATGGGTTCTGGAAAGGGAAATCTTGCTTAACAAACCTTTTGTAATTCTATGATAAAATAAAGAGGAAATGGCAGGACAGAGAAGGTTGGGCAGACTGCATATTTCTGGACTGCCAAAAAGCCTTTGATACAGTACCGAACATGAGACTGCTATTCAAACTTGAGAGGCAAACGGGAGTGAGGGGAAAGGTCCTAGCATGGATAAGGAACCAACAAGAAGGAGCCAGAGAGTTACAGTAAGTGGAAAAAATTCGGACTGGCGAACAGTAACGAGTGGAGTACCGCAAGGATCGGTGCTGGGACCAATTCTATTTCTAATATACGTTAACGACATGTTTACAGGAGTAGAGTCCTACATGTCGATGTTTGCGGATGACGCAAAGTTGATGAGAAGAGTTGTGACAGATGAGGATTGTAGGATCCGCCAAGAGGACTTGAACAGGTTGCAGAGATGGTCAGAGAAATGGCTACTGGAGTTCAACACGAGCAAATATAAAGTTATGGAAATGGGACTAGGAGATAGGAGACCAAGGGGACAGTACACAAGGAAAGGGAACTGCCTACCTGTGACGACGCGAGAAAGAGACATGGGCGTGGACGTGACACCTAATCTAACTCCTGAGGCACATATAAATAGGATATCGACAGCGCACACCTTTTGCCAGCCTCTACACTGGCAAAAGTTAGAACATCATTCAGAAACCTAAGTAAGGAGACATTTAGCGCGCTTTACACTGCCTACATGAGGTCAGTCTTAGAGTATGCCGCCCCATCATGGAGTCCCCACCTGAAGAAACACATAAGGAAACTGGAAAAGGTTCAGAAGTTTGCAACGAGATTCGTCCCAGCGTTACGAGGGATGTGGTATGAAGAGCGCCTGAAGGAACTGAGCCATACGACACTAAAAAAAAGAAGGGAGAGAGGGGACATGATAGAAACGGATAAAGTATTTAGGGGAATTGACAGAGTGGATATAGATGAAATGTTCACACGGAATAGTAACAGAACAAAGGAACATGGGTGGAACCTGGAAACTCCGATGAGTCACAGAGATGTTAGGAAGTTTCCTTTAGCGTGAGAGTAGTGGAAAAATGGAATGCACTTAAGGAGCAGGTGGTTGAAGCAAATTCTATTCATAATTTTATAACTAGGTATGATAGGGAAAACCGGAGTCATTGCTGTAAACAACCAATGACTCGAAAGGCGGGATCCAAGAGTCAATGCTCGATCCTGCAGACACAAATAGGTGAGTACAAATGAGTACACACACACACACACACACACACACACACACACACACACACACACACACACACACACACACACATACACACGTGTGTTCACACCTTAGTAAACTAAAACCACATTTTATCTAGCCATTTCAGAGCACATATTAAATCAAAGAAAACAAGGCAAGTCCCCCCTCCTCCTGCCTCTACCCCCCCTCCCCACCGTTATTTACACTAATGTCCGCTGCTCGTCAACTGACGATGATTTAAAAGGGAAATTCGTGCTCGTGCTCGACGGCATTTCTGAATTTGACGGAAAAAATAATTCGTTATTGTTGCTGCCGTAAACAAAAACAAAAAATGGCGAATTTTAGGAGCGGAGTAATTTGCATAGAAAACGGAGATAATGTACATAAAATATAGCGGGCATGAATCCCCCAATTCGAGTAGAAAGACCCAAATTGTTTATATATATATATATATATATATATATATATATATATATATATATATATATATATATATATATATATATATATATATATATATATATATGACAATGTCAGACCACGGAGGAAAAATGAAACAGGAATTTCCTTAAGTACTTTCGTATATTAATACATCTTCAGAAGGAGTCTCCTTCTGAAGATGTATTAATATACGAAAGTACTTAAGGAAATTCCTGTTTCATTTTTCCTCCGTGGTCTGACATTGTCACATTTTTAATCACGTGTTTATTTTCGTGATATACACACACACACACACACACATATATATATATATATATATATATATATATATATATATATATATCCACGCCGGGGATTTTTTATTTGCTGTGCCCAATGCAGCCCTGGGAACTCGCCTCAGTCATGACGCTCTCCGCATTGGAGTTGCCCTTCGCCTTGCCGCCCCCATCCTCACCGAACATAGGTGCATCTGCGGAACTGCGATGGCAGACCAATATGGTCGTCATGGTCTGGTATGTCGTAAATCACAGGGTAAAATTGCAAGACATGAAGAAGTCAACGACATCATCAAGAGGAGCCTCGCCACAGCCCGCTGCCCGGCACAAAGAGAACCACACTTATCCAGACCTAACGACCCTCAGAAGCGCCCTGATGGGGTCACCTTGCTACCTTGGAAGGATGGTAAGCAAGTGGTATGGGACTACACGTGCGCTGCCACACTGGCCAGTACCTACCTCCACTACAGCACACGTGAAAGCGGTGGTGCTGCTTCTTTCAGGGAATCGCAGAAAATTATTAAATACAGAGGCCTAGCACACTGCTACAGCTTTGTTCCGATCGGCTCGGAGACCCTCGGTTCGTGGGGAAAATGTGCATTGAAGTTCCTGAAGGAATTGGGGGACAAATTGATCAGCGCTACAAGAGACCAGAGAGCAAAAAGTTTCTTGTTCCAGCGCCTCAGTGTTGCGATTCAGAGGGGAAATGCCTGTTGCGTCTTGGGCACTAGTCCAACTTCAGAGGAATTCGAAGAAGTGTTTGACTTGCAACAATGATCGAACCCGTCTGTGACATTCATCAATGTTTCCCATTGTTGTGTTCTTCAAGAGATCCATAACCTTTAAGCACATTTTTGCATTATTATTTTTGTATCAACCCATGTATATCTTGTAACCATCAAATGCATAATAAAGCACAAAAAATATTCAAGGAAGGGGGTGGTAGGAGAAAAGCACACAGAAACTGTATTGGAGGGGATCTAAACATTCCCTCTAATGCGTTATGCGTGGTTTCCTCCGAGGCTATGGGTCCCCCTTCTTCCAGCTAGAGGTGGTACCCCTATATATATATATATATATATATATATATATATATATATATATATATATATATATATATATATATATTAGTATAAGTCTACCATTTTCGGGGACGGAAAGTTTCTTTAGCTTATCAGGTCATTTCTAACCAACAATGAGGCTGCCCGCACGGTCACCCATCCACTTACTGACCCCTTGCAACGGTGTTTAACTTGACAAACCGAATGTCTACCACATCACCAACAGCGCCACGTAAATATAGGATGACAGAGTGCATAGAAAAACCAGTAAACTAAACTTACAGCAAAATAAATATCTATCTATATCTATAAAATAGAATGTCTGTCAGTCCAAGGTTCGAGGCCAGACGCTTGGGGCTAGTCTCACGCAATTTTGTAGACTGGATCTTTGGAGTGTGTAAAGTTCCTGGGAACAGAATTTTATAGATTATCAGATCAGTGTTGAACTTAACACCTCGAACTCTTTAAATGTTATGATAACACAGAAACACTAGACCATTACGGGGCTCACCATAGCCCGTGCTACTTGGAACTTTTCGTTCTAGGTAGCGAATCTTTAACAACAACAACAACAGAAACCCTTGATGATATACTACACCTCAACCTAAGTCCTATATATATACTGCAACTATTACGTAATATATAATGTGATGTAATTATCACTTGAGCGTAAATTCATCTTGGTTTGTGTGGTGGAGTGGTCAATACACCCACTACAACATGTATGATGTAGCACAGCTCTAATCCTGCCCCATGGAGGACGGAAGCAAAGGTATCAATGGTGGGTACCATTGTAAAATAAAAAGGTCATATATCTGTAGTGGAACAAAATCCTGCCTTGAATTAAAGTGGCATTTGTGTGTACTCACCTGTGTGTTTGTACTTTATTTGTGCTTGCAGGATCGAACTCTAGCTCTTGGCCCTCGGTTTTCTACCCGTTGGTTGACTAATGTAATGACTCCTGGCCTATTTCCCTGTCATACCTACTTTTAAAGTTATGAATGGAGTTAGCCTGTACAATCTGCTCCATTAGGTCATTCCATTTACTCATTACCTTCATGCTAAAAGAAAACTTGTTAGCATCACTATGGCACATTTGAGTCATCTGTGTGTGTGTGTGTGTGTGTGTGTGTGTGTGTGTGTGTGTGTGTGTGTGTGTGTGTGTGTGTGTGTACTCACTCACTCACCTAATTGTGCTTGCAGGGGGTTGAGCTTTGGCTCTTTGGTCCCGCCTCTCAACTGTCGGAGTGTGTGTGTGTGTGTGTGTGTGTATGTGTGTTTGCGCGCGCGTGCGTGCGTGCGTGCGTGTAGAGAATGTCGGAAAGGCATTAGTGTCCTTGTGGAAACAATGAAAACGGGCAGGAGGCTCCCGTAGACTTACCCAAAACCTCCCCCCCCCTAACTTACCCAACAAACGAACCCAATTGAACAAACATAACATATTCGCCTATTACGATGCTGGCGTTTAACGTAGAGCGTCGAAAACCACAATGCTAACTGGAAAACAAACTCGTTATACAACGAAGTTACCCCCAGAAGTCGGCGGTGGGTGATTGCAATAAAAACTCGACAATGTGACTGCCTCGTGACTGTCTTATCTTCCTCGGTTTATGGGCGTCATACACCGACAATTTTGTTCCCATTTCGTAATATTTCCGGCCAAAATTATGATATTTTTTTGAGGACGTTCTACATTCAGCATCAACTTTATAGTGGGTAAATATGTTACGTTTATTGTTGCGTAATTTGGGGAGGCTTGCCGCAGCTTTGGGTTCTTTTAGGGAAATTTAAGGAGTTCTTTTACGGAAATTTAAGGAGTTCTTTTACGGAAATTTAAGGAGTTCTTTTAAGGAAATTTAAGGAGTTCTTTTAAGGAAATTTAAGGAGTTCTTTTAAGGAAATTTAAGTTCTTTTAAGGAAATTTAAGGAGTTCTTTTAAGAAAATTTAAGGAGTTCTTTTAAGGAAATTTAAGTTCTTTTAAGGAAATTTAAGGAGTTCTTTTACGGAAATTTAAGGAGTTCTTTTAAGGAAATTTAAGGAGTTCTTATAAGGAAATATCACGAAGTTGAGTGTATGATTTTTTTAGTGTTGGCCTTAAAGTTGTGTTGGCCTTAAGGTCGTGTTGGCCTTAAAACCGTGTTGGCCTTAAGGCCTATGAAGCACGGCACAGGGTCGTATGAATGCCATCTGAACAGCTTACCGACCATTCAAAACGTGGACCATTTTCGGAAATACGGTCTTTTTTTCTCTCTCTCTCTATGTACACTTTACACCTGTAAGAAAGCGCCTCTGTGGCTGAGTGGCCGTCCTTGTCTGCTCGCTAACTACGCCACTAACTGTGTACGGGGGGGGGGGGGTTCAGGGCATCCTTGTTACTAACATAACTTATAACTACATTGTTGCAGATTATCCGTTTGCCTGCGTTAATATATAATTTTTATAATATAAAAATAACAAAAACACTCATTTTTTACCTGTCATCACTCCCCAGGTAGTTACAATGGATGTGTATTTAAAATTCCTTGTAAAGATTGTAATAATTTCTAAATAGGTAAACATTTTGACCAGAGAATAAAAAAACATATATGTACTATAAGGACAGGTCAAGAGTTACAATTCATTAATTGTTCACTCATGAAATTGTATAATTAAAATGAGTGTAAATCTGTTACTGAAAGAAATAATATTGAATCTACATTTATAAAAAGTTGTGAAATGGGATCTTGATGTGAGTCCAGGATTATTTAGATTCGACAGTCTTACAATTGGTAAGATAGGTGATAGGTCTACAATTATGTAATGAATAATTGTATTTTCAGTCTATTCCAAGAATTAGGGAAAACTAGCTCATTCCCACTCAATCGTATCTTCCTTTATACAAGAACACATACGTGACAACATCCACCTGACCATAAATGTCATGACATTAATGTCAACACTCACAAGTCAGCGTCGTATGATACTTATCAACTGGGTGCCAATTCATGTAGGAATACTAGGGAATGACAATGTAGATGAAGCTGCAAAACTTGCAACTAGTAAAATAAATGTTGACATTTACAAACCACAAAATCTAGCACAGATTAAGTAAATAAGTAGAAATAGAGCAACGCAGAGGTACAGTGACCACAACACAGCAGTTGCAACATCAGGATCTGCGGGTTGGTCCAATAATTCAACCAATTACGAACCACTTATTTGGATGAAAGGGAGAAGTAGAACAACAGAAGAACACTTACATCGCATCAGGCTAGGATACCCATGTGCATGGGAAATAGTCTTGAAAGTTCCAGAAAATGAGAGGAAATGTCAGCACTGTGGAGAAATGCCCGACACATTACTGGAACATTATCTAACACAGTGCACAGTTACAAACCCAATAATATTTCAACTTAGATTCAACAGTGCAGAAGAAGTTGTTAAACACATGGGACATAATCTTACTGAAGCGATCATACGAGTCATAAATACTCATACACCGCCTAAGTAAGACAGAAACGCGAAACGAGCAACACTTAGTGGGCCAGCCAGAGGCTTAGGGCCCGCGCAGGAATATCTCTACCCCCCCTTCAAAAAAAAATCGTCCATTATTCGATATTTTGTTTATGGAGGTTAATCTCTCTCTCTCTCACAAGGATCTCTCACAAGTCGAGCCTGGCCTCGGGCCGGGCTTGGGGAGTAGAAGAACTCCCAGAACCCCATCAAGCAGGTATCAAGCAGGTAATCTACTCATGTATAGTGGAGTATATTATCACACACTCATGCCTTCTCTGTCTGTATTCCTTGATAATGTGTTCAAACACGAAAACGTTCGAAATTTTCATTTCGTTTCTTGCTATGTGGATACTTACGCATAAATATATGTATTACACTCACTTGCACCATCGAATCGAAAGACAGGAGCTCTGCCTTAATACTGTATACATTTTATATACATACACAACATTTGAAGAAAACATTAATGTTTATACGTAATTGTGGGTTGACATAATACCTTTTAGAGCACTTAACACCAATGGATTCTATTTTTTGGGTTCTAGGTTTTGAAGGTCCACATTTGTTCGGTGAGAATTATTGGTGTATATTTAGCATTTAGGAGACATTACGAGGTGTGTTCGGGGAGATACGTGCAATGGAGAGTGCGAGTCCTCGTCCAGGCTCACTACAACACACCCTTCACATAACGATTTACTTAATTAAAATAGCTAAATAAAGTACAGTCTTTCATTGCATTTCAGGCTTCTTTATTTACATGAAAGTTCAGCTTTGATCGAGTCAAACTCTGCAACATCAAAGACATTGCTTGCTTCTTTTGTGGCAACTTCGTTGCTCTATTGCAGCCGTCGAATCAATACCCACCGAGTATTGACCGCCAACATATAGTCCCTTGCGGGAGAACGTTTTGGCATGGCTCTGGCTGATCATATTTGTATGTTCATATTCATGTCATATGTTCATATGTCGATCATATTCCGTTGAGCCTGCTTGAATGGCCTTGTTATACCCTCCCGGGAGAGTATAACCAGACTCCGAACTCATGTTTGGGTTCTCTCAGTCCGTCTTTACATCACGACCAGGATTCATCAACCATTTACGAAACCTCTACATCTTTCAATAACCACGGCGGCTTTCTCTACATTTATTAAACAGTTCATGAGCCTCGAAACTTCACAAGCTAAAGTTATCATTGTTATAAACAACCTCTCAGTGCTTCGGAGCTCACAAAACTGCTTAACAAATGTAAACAAAACCCGCCAAGATCGCTGAAAGATGCACACACACGTTCCAGAAGTTGTTCCAGAAACGATTGATGATTTGCTGGTCCTGGTTTGGCCGTGTCCCGGTGACTGGGGGGACGGAGCTTCCGTGGCTTCCCTTTGTCGCTCTCTCAAGCTGCCTGGACAATTACCTCCAGTTTGAGAAAGAGATCAAAGACAGGACAAGCCGAGGAGGACAAGGGCAGCGGGCGGACCGCCTCGTGGCCGCTGGAGCCCGGGAAGTCGATCTCGCTGATTTCACTTTCAATAGCGATCGAGGCGCTGAGGGTGCCTCGACCAGGCCTTCAAGTAGCAAGATGGCTCACCTGGCTACAACCGCTACCCATTACATCTGCGGACAGACAACCTACTGAAACTTTTGCAGAAAAAGTAACAGCTCAAGTAGAAGCGGAACAGCTCATGTAGGATTATGACAGGTCATGTAGGATCATATCAGGTCATGTAGGATCATATCAGGTCATGTAGGATCATATCAGGTCATGTAGGATCATAACAGGTCATGTAGGATCATAACAGGTCATGTAGGATCATAACAGCTCATGTAGGATCATAACAGCTCATGTAGGATCATAACAGCTCATGTAGGATCATAACAGCTCATGTAGGATCATAACAGCTCATGTAGGATCATAACAGCTCATATAGGATCATAACAGCTCATGTAGGATCATAACAGGTCATGTAGGATCATAACAGCTCATGTAGGATCATAACAGCTCATGTAGGATCATAACAGCTCATGTAGAATCATAACAGCTCATGTAGGATCATAACAGGTCATGTAGGATCATAACAGCTCATGTGGGATCTGAATGGGGTGAGAATAGCTTGAGCTACCTCATCCCTTTGTGTGTATTTTACCTCAATAAACTTATTTCAAATTCAATTCAATTTCAATTCAATGTGGGATCTTAACAGCTCATGTAGGATCATAACAGGTCATGTAGGATCATAACAGCTCATGTAGGATCATAACAGCTCATGTAGGATCATAACAGCTCATGTAGGATCATAACAGCTCATGTAGGATCATAACAGGTCATGTAGGATCATAACAGCTCATGTGGGATCTGAATGGGGTGAGAATAGCTTGAGCTACCTCATCCCTTTGTGTGTATTTTACCTCAATAAACTTATTTCAAATTCAATTCAATTTCAATTCAATGTGGGATCTTAACAGCTCATGTAGGATCATAACAGGTCATGTAGGATCATAACAGCTCATGTAGGATCATAACAGCTCATGTAGGATCATAACAGGTCATGTAGGATCATAACAGCTCATGTAGAAGCAGAACAACCCAGCAAGAAGCAGCAACCTAGTACTCACAAACATATCCCCAAGAAACAACAAACCTTTAAATTCCACAAACTCTGGACCCCTGTAAAGAGCATCTGGAATCCTTAAGATGAGGTCGAGGTCGAGAGAGAGAGAGAGAGAGAGAGAGAGAGAGAGAGAGAGAGAGAGAGAGAGAGAGAGAGAGAGAGAGAGAGAGAGAGAGAGAGAGAGAGAGAGTGAGAGAGAGAGAGAGAGAGAGAGAGAGAGTGAGAGAGAGAGAGAGAGAGAGAGAGAGAGAGAGAGAGAGAGAGAGAGAGAGAGAGAGAGAGAGAGAGAGAGAGAGAGAGAGAGAGAGTTCACCGTCTGCTGAGACTTACTCAGTGACTTACTAAATCAACACAAGATATTGGCCGCAACACAAACATCACAGTTGCTGCCTCAGGAGCCACGAGGAAAAGATGATAAACTTACCGAGCAACATGTTGATCACACACTTCATTCCAGGACTTGACACGGCTTTGAAACACTGCACTTTACGGTAATTTGTGCGGTCGAGAAGGAAAAGATTTTATCTTCAGTGGCAGACAAAAATACAAATCATAGTTTTCTGTCATTTTTTGCTGATGGGAAAAAATCTACATGAAAACTACTCCTGTTGAAGACATTAAAAAACTTCAAGCAGATATTAATAAAGTTTTCGACTGGGCAGTAGAGAATAACATGATGTTTAACAGTGATAAATTCCAGGTACTCAGGTACGGTAAAAATGAGGACCTTAAACAAAAAACAGAGTACAACACAATCAAATCTACTCATAATCTGCTCATAATAGGAAAAATACATGTAAAAAATCTGATAATAATGATGTTTGACTACCTAACGTTAATGTTAATTGAGCATAACTAAGCAAATACAGCATCAGTCAGAAAAATCATAGGATGGATTACGAGAACCTTGAAATCCAGGGATCCCATCACAATGATTGTACTATTCAAATCCCTTGTGCTGTCCCGTCTTGAGCACTGCACTGGGTGCAATGGGTTAAAGGCGTACCTGTTATGCCAGTTGCTGTGAGGCTTCTGTGCTGGCTAGGGTTTGAGTCTCCTGGTGGGAAAGTGCCCGATTTGCCTAATAAGCAAAGTTTTCATGAATTAATATATTTACTCTAATTTTTTTCTTATGAAATGATAAAGCTACCCATTTCATTACGTATGAGGTCAATTTTTTGTTATTGGAGTTAAAATTAACGTAGATATATGACCGAACCTAACCAACCCTACCTAACCTAACCTAACCTATCTTTATAGGTTAGGTTAGGTTAGGTAGCCGAAAAAGTTAGGTTAGGTTAGGTTAGGTAGGTTAGGTAGTCGAAAAACAATTAATTAATGAAAACTTGGCTTATTAGGCAAATCGGGCCTTGCATAGTAGGCATAGAAGTGCGTTCTGGCTACTAGGTACGATATATATATATATATATATATATATATATATATACTTTGAATCTGCTTGGAAACGGGGGCTCGATCCATAGCCACGGAGAAAAAGACATAAAAATGCATTAGAGGGGATTTTTAGGTCCCCACCAATGCAGGTTCCATGTATATTGCCCAAGTTGGTTCGAAGTTAGGCAGCAGCCAAAACGTTAAGTCTCTTGAGTAAACAATAAGGAAAGTTGCTCCCAAATGCATTAGAGGCTTGTTTATACAATAGTGGACCAGAATACATCACATGTTTTTTCCCCTAACCCAGGCGTCTGGGAGCACGACACCGACAACCAGAACAATGTTGACCTCTGGAATAGCACACGACCCAATTAGAGATGGTAATTATCAAGCCTGGAACTACGACTTCAACTAAGCCATTACATTGCACTTGCAAGAGAGAGAGAGAGAGAGAGAGAGAGAGAGAGAGAGAGAGAGAGAGAGAGAGAGAGAGAGAGAGAGAGAGAGAGAGAGAGAGAGAGAGAGAGAGAGATAGAGAGAGAGAGAGAGAGAGAGAGAGAGAGAGAGAGAGAGAGAGAGAGAGAGAGAGAGAGAGAGAGAGAGAGAGAGAGAGAGAGAGAGAGAGAGAGAGAGAGAGAGAGAGAGAGAGAGAGAGAGAGAGAGAGAGAGAGAGAGAGGTCGAAGTGAAGGAACGGTGCTCCATCCACTTACAAATATTCGGGATCGAACGCCGACCTGCAAGAAGCGAGGCCGGTGTTGTACCGACTAGTTCAAGTGGATGGCGAATCCCTAGAGGAGGAACCCAGAAGACGGGACTCCGGCTATGCTGAGTATCCGGTCAAGACGGCTCCAACCTCTACACAGTTAGGATCTGTAAGAAAGCTTAAGGAAGATCAGTTTCTTCAAGAAATTTGGTTTCAAATTAAAACCATCTGGAGTTAGGGCTCAAGACAGAGCCCGGTTCTGGACTGGAATTTATATATGCTTAGGGCTGTTATGGACGGTAATATATATGCTTAGGGCTGTTATGGACGGTAATATATATGTTTAGGGCTGTTGTGGACGGTAATATACATGTTTAAGGCTGTTATGGACGGTAATATATATGTTTAGGGCTGTTGTGGACGGTAATATACATGTTTAAGGCTGTTATGGACGGTAATATATATGTTTAGGGCTGTTGTGGACGGTAAAATATCTGGGATTAGGGCTGTTGTGGCCGGAAACACGAGTGTGTTCCTCACGGTTCACGCCGCTGATGTCCCCAAGAACAGACAATTTGTTCAAAAAATGAAAATGAAAATAAAATATGCAGCAAGCATCAAATACGAACAGAAGAAAACGAGCATAATAAAGCGTCGTCGCCACCCAGACTAAACTATTTAGATTTAACAGTCTCCAGAGGAGCACTGTCGAAGAATTTCACCCCAGCATACGCAGGTATCTGGGAATACATGATTGTTGCTCTCTACTGGAAGGGAACACACTGACGCCCCTGAGGGGAGCAGGGCAGGGGGGTGTTAGGGGCTGAGAGGGGGTCCTGTAGTCACCCTCCATCATAGTGTCAAAACTAAAGAATTCTGATGGGATCCTTTGAAGAGTTGGAAGTTAATTTCCAAGAAATAATAAACTTGCTTTAAAAAACCTGCTTTGATGAGCGACAAAAGAATATTTCACCTGAGCTTTATTGGCGTAGTAAGAAAGATGAATGTTTACTGTCGCGAAGTAAAATTGCTGTAACGTACAAGGGATTCCTCTCCTGTCCCCGGGAGGCTGAGAGGACTTGCCAAAAAGGTTTCACCATTTTCTTGACTTCCACCTGAATTACCGCCAGCCGAGTGAGGGCTGAATCAGGTGAAAGAGGCTTCCAAGAATTCAAAGTTTTGCTGCGACTAGATGGCGGATTTTACAGGCGGACAGATTTAAACTTGTTTAAGGAACTTGGTTTAACGGATCTTTACTTCGTAGGAGGACGGAAGGCTTTATGGAGTGAGGTCGACCCTCGAGGTTGACTCTGGAGGTGGACCCTGGTGGTGGGCCCTGGAGGTCGACTCTGGAGGTGGACCCCTGGTGGTGGGCCCTGGAGGTCGACTCTGGAGGTCGACCCTGGAGGTGGACCCTGGAGGTTGACTCTGGAGGTTGACTCTGGAGGTGGACCCTGGTGGTGGGCCTTGAGGGGACCTTGGAGCTCCCCCCTGTAGAGCACCCTGAAGGTCGATCCTAGTGAGTACCAAGGAAGAGAGGGGGGGACCCCTTGGAGAAGAGAGCCGAGGGCACCTAACCCAGCTGGTGAAGACCCCAAGTTATGCGACACAACTAGTGCCCTGGACCCGGATTCACGAAGCAGTTACGCAAGCACTTACGAACCTGTACATCTTTTCTCAATCTTTGGCGGCTTTGTTTACAATTATTAAACAGTTAATGAGCTCCGAAGCACCAGGAGGCTGTTTATAACAATAACAACAGTTGAATGGGAAGTTTTCACGCTTGCAAACTGTTTAATAAATGTAACCAAAGCAGTTAAAGATTGAGGAAAGATGTACGCGTTCGTAACTGGTTCATGAATCCGGGTCCTGTACACCACAACTCCTCGCCAGGGCTGTCAAAAGAAGTACGCCAGAGGAAATAAACTGACTTTCAAGCCAAATAAAAAATAAGCTTTAGGCTTTTGAATATCCAATACAGTTGCTGACGTTCGTTGTGATCTATGGTAAATGAATTTCTCTTGAGCCGTCACAATAGGCTAAATACAATGTCCATCTTATCTTTGAATTGAGTTTACCATTCCGGAGAGACTTGGCAACGGGAGTCAGACTGGAGCACAAGCTGCTCCATCCCATCCTCCGAACTGACAGTACGTTTTAATACTAAGTGTAATAAGTACATTTCCTGACTGTCATACATAGTACATAATTGCACTTATGGGGCTGTTACATTTACCTCCCCATTTTTGGAGGACGGGCTGACTCCTGTGTGGTCCAACAGAAAACGGAGGCAACCCTTCCCTTTACCTAATAAGTCGACTTTCTTTTGTTTAAGGAATCGACCAATCCGTCAAAAATACAATTACTAAAATGATGAAAACATCGTAATATTTACGTTCTCTATTTATCGGCTTCGATAGGTCAAGTGGGCTGTTTGAGTTGGTATGTTTCTGGCTAGTCAAAACAGTCGCAATTGTTACGAAGTGGCAAATAGAAGGTTCGAGCAACATCCCTGGGGTACAAGGTACACACTTGAGCGGTCGTCTCTGATCAACACTCGGGGGAGGGTTTAAAAGGTAAACTCCTCTGCCCTTCACGTCATCGGAACACACACAATTCCCCCACCACAGTGAGCTGTGTTTGTGTTATGGAAGACGGAGTTGGTCTTGGGTATTATTCGCTATCATAAATCCAGGAGGCACGAGGAGGATATCATACTAAAAAACGCTTCCGAATACAACAATTATTCCCAGAGTTTTTCTACTATGCGCCAGGCTGTTGCTGGTAGCAGCCTGCAGGCTCACACATCAACTACAACCCGGCAGGTCCTGCTGGAATTGGTGCAGTTGCCCCTGGAAAACATCAACTTTGGCTCCGGAAATATTTCGTACACTTGGAGAGACGAAGTACACTTGGAGGACGAGTATTTCGAACACTTGGAGGGACGAGGTTGTGGCGCCCGGTGACCTCTGGTATTGACTGTTCTCAAATTGTGCCTATGGTACCCCTTCCGCTTCGCTAGGTCTACTGTCCATTTATTTACATATATTATACTACAGTAAGTTGTTACTTTACTGTGTATATTTGGGGCTCGACCTTCCAGTATATTTAATATATATATTATAAGATATTCATCAGCTTGAGATACTTCTCTCGTCTGCTCTCCTAAGAATACAATTTGAGTGTTCTGAGACGTCTCGGTAATTTTTATGGTTCTTGGGGTCGATGCGAGCCGTATATGTTCTCTGACTTCCTTCTATTTCAGACATATCTCTATGACCTGAAAGAGAACGCATCCGGCAGAATTTTTAGATGGGAAACACAAGTGATTTGAAAAGGAGCAACATTATTATTTTCCTGGATGATGGTACGTTTTCTTCATTACATTCATGGAACAAGTGGTTCCATGAATGTAATTTCGAATGGTTATGTCAGACCATTCAAGTGGTCTGACAACCATTCGTAGATCCTAATGCATGTCGTCTCCGTTCTAGGAGATCTGTTTGTATCTTGAATCCTGGATCCAGTTAAGGTTCCTCCTTATTTCTATATCTAAGTTGTTGGAATTTATCACATTTGATTTTTTTAGTTTTCAATGTCTCATACCGAGACAATATTCATGCTGATTATGGTGTCTTCTGCAAAGGATGACACGACTTTGTGATTCCATTTTTGTCTATGAAATTGTGACGAGAGACGGAGTAGTTATGGAAAGATTGTGCCTTGGAGCATAGAGCTCCCACTCTGCTCGGACTTAATTTTGCCTGGCTTTGGTTATTCTTTGTGACCTGTTTATTAGCAAAGTGAACATGCATCGCTTCACTCTCTATGTCATTTCATTGTACCTCATTTCATGTACAATCATTCCATGTTTGCATTCATCAAGAACCTTGCAAAATCCGTGAAAACATTATCTGCATTTTGTATTTTTTGTTGCTATTTCCGTAATTTTCATTACGTTGTTGATTGAGAAAGGTAAAATATACCTGCTTTAAATCCGTGTTGACCAAGGTTGTGCTGTACGTTTCTCACTGTTAAAACTAGAGAGAGAGTTGTCAAACACAAGTATGAGAGCCCCGGGCGCTCAAGCGGCAGAGCGCAAACACAGAGAGAAACAAACATTGAAAACCAGGAGATCAATGCACTTGGCAGTACTCGTCTTGGCTAATACCCTGGGCCTTGGAGGAGCAGGTACTGAGCAGTAGCTGACGGCGACGGTGGAGGAGGACTCGAGACTTGGAGAGCAGGAACGGAACCTCTTCAGTTCATCTATTTACCAAACATGGGGAGGAGCAATTGGCTAAGATCCGACTGACCCCTGGGTTCGATACCAGGACAGGGTAAGGCCCCTGGATAGGGTATTTGGGTACACACTCGATGCCCTAGCAGTAAATAGGCACATGGGAGTCAAGCAACTGTTGTAGTCAGCCGTTGGTTTGGGAGGACCATTATAAGACCAAATGACAATAATTAAGACCCGCAAGCCCTCTATGCATTTTGATGTCGCAATCAATGATGATGTCTTCGCTGTATATATATATATATATATATATATATATATATATATATATATATATATATATATATATATATATATATATATATATATATATATATATATATATATATATATATAAACCAAAGAGCTCGAGCCACAAACTGAAACCCAACTAGCAAATGACCCAACTGCTGGGCATATATCTAACCTCTTCTCCCTCCTTCTCTAAGCACCCGCTTTCCCTGAGACCTACACCTCCAGGAGGTCCGTCGCCTCAAAGATATCCTCATTAACAACAATAACTCTGGCACCAGGATCGACCCGACTTTAAAGAGGCACCTCGAAGCAGGTCCGCTCTTAACTACCGCTCGGAAACCATCGAGGCCACGAGGACACACCGACACGAGCTGATGTTATCAACAAATTACTGTTAAACAAAAAACGTAAAAAATGTCAAATTTTGTTATGAACACATGTCAGCTGACTTCAGCGCTAGCATGAACACCAATATGCTGAAAAATGTCCCAATTCTGTGAGAGATAGTGTAGCTCCCAGGCTCTTGTGAGCACAGTCTTCCTCTGACAAATCTTCCTCATCTCTTCCTGATACTAAGGTTTCCTGCTGATAATGACGTTCCTTCCTCCTGATACCGTCGTCTCCTCCTGATACTGACCTGACCTACACCACCCCGTAATCTACACCAATTTCACCGTTTAGTCGGCACTTACACTGGCCTGGAGGTCCAGGGATGAAGCCTGACACCCTCACTAAACACCTGCTTGATGGGGCTCTGAGAGTTCTTCTTCTCCCCCAAGCCCGGCCCGAGGCCAGGCTCGACCTGTGAGAGCCGGTCCGGTACAGGTCTGAGACACGCCGCACTTTCCCTCACCAAACCTCAGTTCCTGGTGCTTAGAAAGTGCACAAACGCAGGCGATGAGTCACAATAATGTGGCTAAAGTATTGTCAAGACAATCGACTTGAGAATGGTCCAGGACGGACCGAAACGTCGTCGTCCCTTCACCTTCTAGTGTGTGGTCTGGTCAAAAAAGTGCACAAAGCTCACGTTTTGTCATTAAATATAACTCAGCATTTATGGAGTAGAGCTACGGAAGTAACGCAATTTCTGGCGTCATAAATACATTACTGAAGCTTGAACTAACACCTGTGGTCATACCTACAGCATACTAAAGCTTGAGCTAACACCTGTGGTCATACATACAGCATACTAAAGCTTGAACTAACACCTGTGGTCATACATACAGCATACTAAAACTTGAACTAACACCTGTGGTCATACAGCATACTAAAGCTTGAACACCTGAGCTCATACATACAGCATACTAAAGCTTGAACTAACACCTGTGGTCATACATACAGCATACTAAAGCTTGAACTAACACCTGTGGTCATACATACAGCATACTAAAGCTTGAACTAACACCTGTGGTCATACATACAGCATACTAAAGCTTGAACTAACACCTGTGGTCATACATACAGCACACTAAACCTTGAACTAACACCTGTGGTCATACATACAGCACACTAAACCTTGAACTAACACCTTTGCTCATACATACAGCACACTAAACCTTGAACTAACACCTTTGCTCATACATACAGCATACTAAAGCTTGAACTAACACCTGTGGTCATACATACAGCATACTAAAGCTTGAGCTAACAGCTGTGGTCATACATACAGCATACTAAAGCTTGAGCTAACAGCTGTGGTCATACATACAGCATACTAAAGCTTGAGCTAACAGCTGTGGTCATACATACAGCATACTAAAGCTTGAGCTAACAGCTGTGGTACCTGCATCTGGCAGCTTGAGGACCGTCAGTACAGAGCGGCCATCTCGTTAATACCACGACAGCTTATCTTAAATTGTTCCAATAGCAAGAAATCATATAAAACTGAATATTATTATTTTTTCAACTTAATAATGCTACGTGATACAAGCCACCCATGACGTGATACATGCCACCAGTGACGTGATACATGCCACCCGTGACGTGATACAAGCCACCCGTGACGTGATACATGCCACCCGTGACGTGATACAAGCCACCCGTGACGTGATACATGCCACCCGTGACGTGATACATGCCACCCGTGACGTGATACAAGCCACCCGTGACGTGATACATGCCACCAGTGACGTGATACATGCCACCCGTGACGTGATACATGCCACCCGTGACGTGATACATGCCACCCGTGACGTGATACATGCCACCAGTGACGTGATACATGCCACCCGTGACGTGATACATGCCACCCGTGACGTGATACATGCCACCCGTGACGTGATACAAGCCACCCGTGACGTGATACATGCCATCCGTGACGTGATACAAGCCACCCGTGACGTGATACATGCCACCCGTGACGTGATACAAGCCACCCGTGACGTGATACATGCCACCCGTGACGTGATACAAGCCACCAGTGACGTGATACATGCCACCAGTGACGTGATACAAGCCACCAGTGACGTGATACAAGCCACCAGTGACGTGATACATGCCACCAGTGACGTGATACATGCCACCAGTGACGTGATACATGCCACCAGAGACGTGATACAAGCCACCAGTGACGTGATACAAGCCACCAGTGACGTGATACACGCCACCAGTGACGTGATACAAGCCACCAGTGACGTGATACAAGCCACCAGAGACGTGATACAAGCCACCCGTGACAGGAGTGCGTGGTATGATGATTCCTGTCATCATACCCAAGGAGAGAATATACCCAAGAACTTCGGCATATTCTTGTGCGTGAAGAATATGTCCAATAGGCAGGCCAGCAGGACTGGCCACAAGACACCTTTAAAAATAGTAAACCATGACGATTTAAATTTTACAAATGCTTGACTTAATCCTAGGATTAGTAAGTTGAACTGTTAAATTAACTTAAGTAACAACAGCCATCGAAGCTTTGTCAGTCTCAGCACGACTCTCAAATAGGAATAATTAAACCGGAGCAGACAAGGCTCTGCGACCCCCCAGCGTTTTTCCTAGAATTCAAAATTACTCTTAGTCTGTTTACTATCCTCTTTACAGAAGTGGGGCTTCAGAAGTGACTGTAAACTGTTTTCCTGAATTATCGAAGCATGCCAGAACGCACAGAAACTTTTTGTTTACAACTCAGTAAACTGAGTTGAACTGAGTTGCTCAGTATAACTCTATGGTCAGCGCAGTTCTGATCAGCACAGCACCAGAGAAAATAATTGATGACAAAATTCAACTCAGCACAGCTTCAGGAACAACAACAACAGATCACAAAGCTGTGCTCAACACAGCCCCAGAAGCAACAACAGATGACACAGCTCAGCACACCGTTGCAGCCGCCTTTGCAAGGAAGAGTGCAACACGGTGATTGAGCGCGTCAACAAGGGAACAGATCCCGCCTGAGCTTCCAAGCTTCATAAAAGTCTCTTAACCTATCAAAGACGACTTTGAAAGGGCGTTTAAGCCTGTGCGAACGTGGGTGGAATAGCACAGCAGTGTCGGAGGGGGAGGACAGGTCGTGGTGCTGGTCGTGGTGGTGGTGGTCGTGGTGGTGGTGGTCGTGGTGGTGGTCGTGGTGGTGGTCGTGGTGGTGGTGGTCGTGGTGGTGGTGGTCGTGGTGGTGGTCGTGGTGCTGGTCGTGGTGGTGGTCGTGGTGGTGGTCGTGGTGGTGGTGGTCGTGGTGGTGGTGGTCGTGGTGGTGGTCGTGGTGCTGGTCGTGGTGTTGGTCGTGGTGTTGGTCGTGGTGTTGGTCGTGGTGGTGGTGGTCGTGGTGGTGGTGGTCGTGGTGCTGGTCGTGGTGCTGGTCGTGGTGTTGGTCGTGGTGTTGGTCGTGGTGTTGGTCGTGGTGTTGGTCGTGGTGGTGGTCGTGGTGGTGGTCGTGGTGGTGGTCGTGGTGGTGGTGGTCGTGGTGAACTGGTACTTGTGGTGGTTGTGGTGAGCTGGTACTTGTGGTGGTTGTGGTGAGCTGGTACTTACTCACCTAGTTGTACTCACCTAGTGGTGCTTGTGGGGGATGAGCTCTGGCTCTTTGGTCCCGCCTCTCAACCATCAATCAACAGGTGTACAGGTTCCTGAGCCTATTGGGCTCTATCATATCTACACTTGAAACTGTGTATGGAGTCAGCCTCCACCACATCACTTCCTAATGCATTCCATTTGTCAACCACTCTGACACTAAAAAAGTTCTTTCTAATATCTCTGTGGCTCATTTGGGCACTCAGTTTCCACCTTTGTCCCCTAGTGCGTGTGCCCCTTGTGTTAAATAGCCTATCTTTATCAACCCTGTCGATTCCCTTGAGAATCTTGAATGTGGTGATCATGTCCCCCCTAACTCTTCTGTCTTCCAACGAAGTGAGGTTCAATTCCCGTAGTCTCTCCTCGTAGCTCATACCTCTCAGCTCGGGTACTAGTCTGGTGGCAAACCTTTGAACCTTTTCCAGTTTAGTCTTATGCTTGACTAGATATGGACTCCATGCTGGAGCCGCATACTCCAGGATTGGTCTGACATATGTGGTATATAATGTTCTGAAAGATTCCTTACACAAGTTTCTAAAGGCCGTTCTTATGTTAGCCAACCTGGCATATGCTGCTGATGTTATCCTCTTGATATGAGCTTCAGGGGACAGGTCTGGCGTGATATCAACCCCCAGGTCTTTCTCTCTCTCTGACTCTTGAAGTATTTCATCTCCCAAGTGATACCTTGTATCTGGTCTCCTGCTTCCTACTCCTATCTTCATTACATTACATTTGCTTGGGTTAAACTCTAACATCCATTTGTTCGACCATTCCTGCAGCTTATCCAGGTCTCCTTGAAGCCTCAAGCTGTCCTCCTCTGTCTTAATCCTTCTCATAATTTTGGCGTCGTCAGCAAACATTGAGAGGAATGAGTCTATACCCTCTGGGAGATCATTTACATATATCAGAAACAGGATAGGTCCAAGCACAGAGCCCTGTGGGACTCCACTGGTGACTTCCCGCCATTCTGAGGTCTCACCCCTCACTATAACTCTCTGCTTCCTATTGCTTAGGTACTCCCTTATCCACTGGAGCGCCCTACCAGTTACTCCTGCCTATTTCTCCAGCTTATGCATCAACCTTTTATGGGGTACTGTGTCAAAGGCTTTCCGACAGTCCAAAAAAATGCAGTCCGCCCATCCTTCTCTTTCTTGCTTAATCTTTGTCATCTGATCATAGAATTCTATCAAGCCTGTAAGGCAAGATTTACCCTCCCTGACCCCATGTTGATGGGTTGTCACGAAGTCTCTTCTCTCCAGATGTGTTACTAGGTTTTTTCTCACAATCTTCTCCATCACCTTGCATGGTATACAAGTTAAGGACACTGGCCTGTAGTTCAGTGCCTCTTGTCTGTCACCCTTTTTAAATATTGGTACTACATTAGCAGTCTTCCATACTTCTGGTAGGTCTCCCGTTTCCAGTGACCTACTATACACTATGGAGAGTGGCAAGCTAAGTGCTCCTGCACACTCTTTCAATACCCATGGTGAAATTCCATCCGGCCCAACAGCTTTTCTCACATCCAGCTCCAATAGGTGCTTCTTGACCTCATCTCTTGTAATTTCGAACCTTTCCATGGTCACCTGGTTTGCTGCCACCTCTCCTAGCACCGTGACTTCTCCCTGTTCTATTGTAAAGACCTCCTGGAACCTTTTGTTGAGTTCTTCACACACCTCTTTGTCATTCTCTGTGTACCTGTCCTCGCCCACCTTAAGTTTCATCACCTGTTCCTTCACTGTTGTCTTCCTCCTGATGTGACTGTGTAGTAGCTTTGGTTCGGTCTTGGCTTTATTAGCTATATCATTTTCATACCTTTTCTCAGCTGCTCTTCTCACACTAACATACTCGTTCCTGGTTCTCTGGTATCTCTCTCTACTTTCTGGTGTTCTGTTATTACGGAAGTTCCTCCATGCCCTTTTGTTCAGCTCCTTTGCTTTCATACATTCCCTATTAAACCATGGATTCTTCCTTTGCTTCTCTGTTTTATCCTGTTGGGCTGGGACAAACCTGCTTACAGCCTCCTGACATTTTTGGGTGACATAGTCCATCATGTCTTGTACAGACTTGGTTCCGAGTTCTGTGTCCCAATGTATATCCCATAGGAATTTATTCATCTCCTCGTAGTTTCCCTTTCGGTACGCCAGCCCTTTGTTTCCCAGTTCTTTTTTGGGGGTGATAATTCCTAGCTCAACCAGGTACTCAAAGCTCAATACACTATGATCACTCATTCCCAAGGGGGCTTCCAACTTAACTTCCCTTATATCCGACTCATTTAGGGTAAATATCAGATCAAGCAAGGCTGGTTCATCCCCTCCTCTCGTTCTTGTCGGTCCCTTGACGTGTTGACTTAGAAAGTTTCTTGTTGCCACATCCAGCAGCTTAGCTCTCCATGTGTCTGGGCTTCCATGTGGGTCTCTGTTCCCCCAATCTATCATTCCATGGTTGAAGTCTCTCAAGATTAGTAGCCTGGATCCGTTCCTGCTAGCCACAGAAGCTGCTCTCTCTATTATATTGATGGTGGCCAAGTTGTTTTTATCATATTCCTGTCTGGGTCTTCAGACATTCGGTGGGGGGTTATATATGACTACTACTATAATTTTCTGTCCTCCAGTTGCTATGGTGCCTGATATGTAGTCACTGAAACCTTCACAGTTCTGAATTAGCATCTCTTCGAAACTCCAACCTTCTCTTAGTAGCAAAGCTACACCACCTCCTCCTCTCCCTTCTCTCTCTTTCCTCACTACATAGTAGCCCTGTGGAAACACTGCGTTTGTTATGGTGTTTGTTAGCTTTGTTTCTGTGAGTGCTATTATGTCTGGGTTTTCTTCTAGTGCCTCACCACAACCACTTGTGGTGGTTGTGGTGAGCTGGTACTTGTGGTGGTTGTGGTGAGCTGGTACTTGTGGTGGTTGTGGTGAGCTGGTACTTGTGGTGGTTGTGGTGAGCAGTAGCGTGGTTGAGGACTAGAACCGTGCGCAGCACCTGAGCAGGTGAGCTCATTAAGTCCCCCTGCTCAGGTGAGTACAGGTACGTAGTCCTCAAAGTATGTGGAGGGTTTATCGTGGCGCGTGGCGTCCGGCCCCTGCGCGGGCACTTGAGAGAGTGTCATGTTGGTATGTGGTCATGTAGGGAGAGTAAAGGAAGAGTAGTAGTAATATGTATGAGTATGTGCCGTAGAGTTATTCCTGTGTGTGTGTGTGTGTGTGTGTGTGTGAAGATGGATAGATGGTAGTATGTTGGTTATGTAGAGGAGAGAGGGAGGCCCCCTCTCCCTGGGAAGGATATGTTGAGGAGGGAGGGGGGGCACCCTACATGAAAGGGTAGGAAACCAGGCTCGTTAGATGGGTATGGGAGGGGAGAAGGAGGGGAAAGGGAGGGAGGGGAACAGGTGGCTGCAGCTTCGTGTGACAGTGGAGCCATTATTTTGTCTTAAAGAATGTCTGTTTTTATGTAAAGAAACGAACCATTTAACTTTTTCTCACCCAATCCAGCTGTGTTGGTGGTGTTCAATGACGTCGATTAGTTAGCCGTCAGACCGGGTCGTGTTAGCAGTGGGGACATCTCCCCCTCCCCCTCCCTGCTTCCAGAGCGGTAATCATATGCGGGTCATACCTACCACATAGCTCTGAGGAGTGACACCACATGACCACATGGGGTCACCTCTTCGAAGGTTGAGGCCTAACTGTTGCAAATGTCATCGTCAGCCTCTACCATAGTCAGGCATGGCCACCCCTCCCCCCCTCTATCAACATAGCAGGGCATACCACATACCAACACCACCACCACACTGCTGGGAGTGACAGCAATACGGCATACCATACTCACACCTGACACAGTTCACACCGGCACATAGCAG
Source organism: Procambarus clarkii (assembly GCF_040958095.1). Classification (NCBI taxonomy): domain Eukaryota; kingdom Metazoa; phylum Arthropoda; class Malacostraca; order Decapoda; family Cambaridae; genus Procambarus; species Procambarus clarkii. The sequence goes on along the minus strand of NC_091199.1, from coordinate 19,273,236 downwards.
CAGGCAGACCACATAACGCAATGTAGGAGAACTGTACTAGGAGCGATGGGCCTCCTCCATGTCGCCCCCTCCCCCTCCCCCACGACGCTTGAGTGGTCTGTGTTCGCATTAAGGAGGTAAGGTTATGTGACGCAGCCTCCCCCTCCCCCTCACCCCTCTCCGGGCAGGTGACAGACAGCAGCATCAATCACTCGACAATTCCACACACTTCACAGTTCCCCAGTCTGCAATAAACGAGGGAAAAGTAAACACGTTATATAAATTTATTTCTTGTTATTAAACACTTAAGCGTTTTACAACGATAATAATAATAATAAGACTACTTCTTGGTGGTTTAGCTAGCAGACAGATGAGGAGAGTCATTCATCCACTCCATCAAACCTTCTTGACATCCTAGTCAACCATCCAATCTGTAGAAAAGGTTTAGCTAGTAGACAGATGGGGGAGGTATCTCCATTTCATCTCTCTTACCATATAAATATTACTGTGTTCACCATTACACACATCTGGGGTGGTCCTTTGAGGTGTACTGAGATGGGCGAGGTATTTGGGTGACCTTACCCTCACCCGTGTCCACCCCCTCTTAGCATTGAGTGGGTCATTGTTCTTTCTCAAAGGTGAGCCATGACCTCAACATACAAATTCCAAATGTGGGCCTGGGTGGGGAGAGAGCCTTTGTGGGCGGCTCCCTTCTTGGGGAGTCTTGACACTTAATTGGGGCTAAATGAGGCAATACAGCTCACCTAACCCACCCTCCAGCAGGCCCCCAACCCCCTCCCCCTACACCTAGTACTCAAGTCTGTTTACTTTCCCCCCTCCGAGGTTAAGGGGCTTACATGCATCTCTCTAAGTAAACTCAGTCAGTCAAAGTCAGTAGGTTAGCGTTTACTGAATTTTCTTCTATCTATCAAACTACTGCCCGCATTTAGCATCACTCAGTAAACACAGTCAAAGTCTCTTTGTTAGCGTTTACTGAATGAGGGAACCATTTTTAAAAGATGTCTACCTCTCTCTCTCTCTCTCTCAGTGGTGTACATCGGAGATCTACTAAGAAGGTTCACATTAGTTCATGTCTTTAAACACCCGATCCATTCCAATGACCCTTGAGCGACCAAGCGAGCAAGCGATGCATCCCGTTCGCTCTCTCCCATAGGTGAGCCATCTTCCCTACATGACCAACATGGTAACATCATTCTTTGCCCAAATATCATTTTTACGAATAACGAGAGTCGTAAGGTGGTCTTCAATGTTATTATTATTATTATAACAAATCATATTTTTTTTTATGTAAACACAGTTTCATGGGATACACATAGCAGTCACTGGTTACCAACCAACATGTTTTTTTCTCTCTCTCTCTCTCTCTCTATTCAGATCATTAAATAGTTAGGGGAAAAGTAACATCAATTCCTTTCTCCTGATGCCGCTGTTCACGTATTTTTTTTTCCTTTCACTTCTTGCATCTGTTTACTTAGACTGACAGCTCACCAGAGGATGGAAGACTAATGCCAGTTTTCGGCCCCCATCACTCTTACCCTTTAAGACCTTGTAACGTAACGTGACCAACATGGTAACATCGTTCTTTGCCAAAATATAATTTTTAAGAGTAACGAGCAACTTTCTGTCTGATGTCCAAATAACAATATTAAAATGTGAACCATGTTTACCCATTACATTCCAAACACAAATAAAATGTTAGCTCATGCTTGTTTAGTTCTTGTATCACGTTACGTAACGTAACGTGGAAAACTTCTTTCTCTTTCTGATGACCAGATAACATTTGAAAATGAGGTCAGGTTGGCCTTATACCATTAGGACTGTATGGCACTGCACGCAATAGTAGACTTGTAATAACATAGCAAGACAATATCACAGAATGTTCAACGCTCATATACCACAACATAACATAATGTAGAGATGCCATCCCATTCCACACGTTCTCACCAGAGGACATACCCCCACTGGAAGACAGAAAAGTTTGGGGAGACGTGATCACTACCTACAAATTCTAATAAATTTTTGTTAACCGCGTGATCACAACATGTATAACACATGGTCTCTTGTTCTGCCCCTGACTATCCCCCCTTCCCCTCGCCCACTCCCAAATCATTCATTCACTCTCTCTCTCTCCCTCCCTTAGGCGGGCCATGTTCCCCACATACAAATTCCAAGCTTGCGCTGTTAGCAAAGTAACATATATATATATATATATATATATATATATATATATATATATATATATATATATATATATATATATATATATATATATATATATATATATATATACATATACATATATATTATATATATATTATATATATATATATATATATATATATATATATATATATATATATATATATATATATATACATATATATATATATATATATATATATATATATATATATACATACATATATATATATATATATATATATATATATATATATATATATATATATATATATATATATATATATATATATATATATATATATACATGTGTGTATATCACGAAAATAAACACGTGATTAAAAATGTGACAATGTCAGACCACGGAGGAAAACTGAAATAGGAATTTCCTTAAGTACTTTCGTATATTAATACATCTTCAGAAGGAGTGCACTCCTTCTGAAGATGTATTAATATACGAAAGTACTTAAGGAAATTCCTGTTTCATTTTTCCTCCGTAGTCTGACATTGTCATATATATATATATATGTCGTACCTAGTAGCCAGAACGCACTTCTCAGCCTACTATGCAAGGCCTGATTTGCCTAATAAGCCAAGTTTTCATGAATTAATTGTTTTTTGACTACCTAACCTTACCTAACCTAACTTTTTCGGCTACCAAACATAACCTAACCTATAAAGATAGGTTAGGTTAGGTTAGGTAAGGTTGGTTAGGTTCGGTCATATATCTACGTTAATTTTAACTCCAATAAAAAAAAATTTACCTCATACATAATGAAATGGGTAGCTTTATCATTTCATAATAAAAAAATTAGAGAAAATATATTAATTCATGAAAACTTGGCTTATTAGGCAAATTGGGCCTTGCATAGTAGGCTGAAAAGTGCGTTCTGGCTACTAGGTACGACATATATATATATATATATATATATATATATATATATATATATATATACATATATATATATATATTGTGACGATAATCTCCTTCAAGAGATTGAGCCTGCTCTTCCCTCCACAATTACGTTGTTACAACTATATAAAACTACTATGGAAGAAATGTCCAACAACGACAACAACACCAGCAAGGTTTGCCAGAGAGCAAAACGTACGCAGCCAGGGACACCTGCTCAGACTCAAACCGCCAAACTACCCGTCTTGCTGCCGGCCCTCGCTGATTGTTCGCCGGCCCTCGCTGATTGGTCGCCGGTCTGGCTGCAACTGCACTCGCCCACCATACTACTTGATGTCTGGGGCCGCCACGACCTCAGTCCTCAGAATATTCCGTGCTTTCTCACAGTTAACACTTCTCCCTGTTAGACGTAAGCTTTGGTGTACGTGTACTAAGAGAGGTGATAGCTTAAAGCCAATATTCCAGCACCTTTCATTTACTTTTATATTGCACTTCTTGTTATTTTGCCTTAACGTAACTTTTCATTGTGTCATTTAATTATTCTCATTATTTTGATTGATTGATTTTATTATACGAATTTGTTTGTCCATTTTATTCATGTTTTGTTTATTTAACGTAATTAAAATTTCATTGTTAAAGTTTACTTGTGTTTTGTGTGTCTTCTCCTTACCTTACCACAGACGAAGTTCCAGATTTCTATTTTTTTTTAATACTATGTGACGAGGCCATACCCCTAGCTTTGAACAGCCGAACACCAACGCGTTACCGTCACATATTATATGGGGGCCTGTCCTAGGAGCTTCACTCAGGTACTGGTGCCAAGTGGTAATTTATGGTAAGCGTATTTAACTTTGTTAACGTAGCTTCACTATTTTTCATATTCAATTTCATTTTTTATAAGGTGCGGTGTATTGTGCATTACGAGAGTAACATATGGTGAAGGTGAGACAACTTTGGATTACGTGGTGACTGTAGGCCTCAGTCATACTCTTAATTGGTCATCTCTCCCTCCATGTTATTACTCGTGTTTACCATCTTTGTCCCTTGGATATTTCTCATTTTTGACAGATCATCATATTGGTACCCTGGTACTGTGGTCTGCCCCGGGTCAAGAGTACCCAATCTTCTGCAATCTGACTGTAGGAGGACAAAGAGGGCCATAGTTCCTCTAGCTCGAACTTTAGTTGCTGAATTGGGACCTCAGCAGCAGTTCTCGTCACCAGTTGACACCTCGCACCCCTACACGTCAGTCAGAGATAATGATACATACAACGGTAGGGAATTAGCTTATTTTTTCAGAGCACAAAAGTTCGCTAATTCTGTAAGTATCATATTAAATTCAGTAGGAAAAACTTGCTTTATGTCCTATAGAGACTTGGCAAGGTATGCCTACATCCTTGGACTACCAATTTTACTTTTGAGGCAATTAACTGTTTCATGTTTTCGAAACTCTGTTTCATTTGTTAGTAGGATTTTCTTGCCCTTATCCTCTTACATGAGTACCGGGTACAAGATTTCCTGCGCCCTTGATTTAATTTAATCATTTAACATCTTTTACTTAACTTTAATTGTTAAAGATCTCACAGGATAGGTATCAGTTGCCACGTTGTCCTGTTTCTGACATTCACTATTGAATATTCGTGTACCTTTATTTGCTAATTTCACCATGTTTCGTCTCCAAGCTTTCCGTGCAAATCCAGCAGGTGAAATAGGGACTTTAAGTCGTGCCAAGAAGACTGAATTACAAACTCTTGCACATGATTATCAACTAGAAGTTCCCTACCAAGCCAACAAAAATGACCTACACAACCTGTTGCTGGATTACTATTTAGAGCAAGGTAAGATAGACTCTGAAACTCATGAAACTTACTATATTGCAGAAAAAACTGATTTGGCAACGATGAAACTCAAATTGGAACTGGCCAAGATTGAACGTGAGCAGCAAAAGGAAGCCCGCGAACAGCAAAGGGAAGCAGCTGCCATACGAAGGGAAGAACAAGAACGAGAAATCACCCTCAGGGAACGTGAAACTGCCTTGAGGAAGGAAGAACAAGAACGTGAGGCTGCCTTAAGAAGGGAAGAAATCGCCCTCAAGGAACGTGAGTTTGCAATGCTCCGTGAGCGGGAAAGAGTACAGCTTGAAACCAAACAACGCGAGTTGGAGATGCAACGCGAACATGACAAGCAACAAGCAACTCTGGCTCTAGAGTGTCGTCAACGCGAATACACGTTGGAAACTTCACACCTCGCTCAACGCCAGCAAGCTACTGCCAATCTTCCCGTCAGTTTTAATATATCACATGCAAGTAAGTTAATGCCATCCTTTGTAGAAGCAGAAGTTGATGTGTTCTTTACCACCTTTGAAACCCTTGCTAATCAACTCAGTTGGCCTGTCGACCAATGGGCCACACTTCTCAGAGTCCATCTTACAGGTAGAGCTGCAGTCACACTCAGTACTTTGGCGTCTGAGAATGACTACCACACTCTGAAACAAGCAGTGTTGGACGCCTACTTCCTCTCTACTGAAAGTTATAGAAGGAAATTCCGTGACCACCTGAAGGCAAGTACCACTACCTTCCTCGAGTTTGCTAACACAAAACGGAGATATTTCATGAAATGGCTGGAAGCAGCACATGTCTCTACTTTTGCAGAACTCGTCAACCTGATGCTTGTTGAAGAATTCTTGAGACGTGTGCCGCCTCCTGTCCGCCTCTACTTAGCAGATAAAGAAGAAACCGACTACCTGAAGTGTGCTAAGTCGGCTGACACTTACAGCCTCATCCACCGGCTGACACCCGAACCATCCTCCAGTAAGAAGTCGTGGTACAGTTACGAGAAAGTGAGCCCCGATCAAGCTGGTTCACAACTGTACTGCAAGTATTGTAGACTCTATGGACATACCATAGACAAGTGTGGTAAGTCTCAATACAAGGGAACCACTGAACAACAAAAACCCAAACCAACTCCTCCTAAGTCTTGTAAGCCTGTGATGAATGTTGGTGTTAATGTTAATGATCTTTCTCTTTTCAGTAACCACCTGTATACTGGAACTGTCTCTGCCAACGGTTCAAATCCGGAGGGAAGTTGCAAATTGAAGATCTTGAGGGACACAGCGGCTCTTCAATCGATCATCTTGAAGTCGGCTGTGCCCAACATCACCTACACCGGAGAAACTGTCTTCATCACTGACCTCACTGCTACCACTCCATACCCTCTCGCCAGAGTCCACCTGAATTGTCCCTTCGTGAACGGGGAAGTCCAAGTCGCCGTCAGGGAAAAGCCTTTTCCCATGCCTGGAGTGCAACTTCTCCTAGGCAACGACTTGGCAGAAGACCTGCAACCGACCAACCTGATCGTCATGGACAAACCCCAGGTGTGTAACTCTGTGCCAAGTAACCCTATTCTAGAGTATGTTCCAGCAGAGGTTCAAGAGAGTGATGAAGTTTCTCCTCCGGTTCTCGTGACCACCCGTGCACAAGCCGCACGTCCACAGCCAGCTGACTCTACTGCTACCGCTGTCCCTCAAGACCCTCAGAAACTCCCCCCGCATCTGACCAAGTTGGAGTTCCGTAAGTTGCAGAGGGAAGATCTTACTTTAACACCATTGTTTTTCCAGGCTGAGACTCAACCCGACAGTATTCCTGGGTTCTTCCTAGAGAACGACTTGCTCTACCGCAGATATAGACCCAGTAAACTGAAGGAGGAGGACGATTGGGCCAACATCGAACAACTTGTGATTCCTACCAGCCTGCGGCCCACTATTCTACACCTGGCCCACGGAACACTCTCCCACTACGGCTTCAACAAGACTTACCATGGAATTCGTCAAGACTACTACTGGCCAGGTATGGTAAATAACGTCAAACAGTACGTAAAACAGTGTCATACATGTCAGATGGCAGGCAAACCGAACATCTCCATTCCCAGAGCGCCACTGATTCCCATACAGGTGCCTGCGGAACCTTTCCACAGACTCATAATAGACTGTGTCGGTCCTTTACCTCGGACCAGTTCAGGTAACGCCTACATCCTAACCATCCTGTGTCCTACCACCAGATTTCCCATAGCAGTTCCAGTGAAGAACATCACGGCTGCTTCGGTTATAAAACATCTATTGAAGATCTTCACTCAGTATGGATTTCCCAGGGAGATTCAGAGCGACTGTGGTACCAACTTCACCAGTGATCTCTTCAAAAGGACACTGGAGGAGTTCAACATCAAACAGGTATTGTCCAGCCCCTATCATCCTGCTTCACAGGGTTCTCTTGAACGTAGTCATCAGACTATCAAAGCACTCTTGAAAAAGTTTTGTAGTGAAACCTCGAAGGATTGGGATAAGCAGATTGACCTTATAATGTGTATTTACAGAAGTCTCCCCAATGAGTCCCTAGGAGTATCTCCTTATGAGATGCTCTACGGCCGTAAGTGCCGTACTCCCCTTAAGGCTTTCAAAGACTCTCTCAGAGATGCCACCTTCAGTGAGCATCAGAATGTGCCCCAGTTTCTTCAAAACCTTCAACACATTCTAGAGAGAGTCCACCGTTTTGCCCATGATAATCTATTGAAAGCCCAGGAGAGAATGAAGACTCATTACGACCAGACCAGCAAAGTAAGAAAATTCAAGCCGGGAGACTTCGTCCTTGCATACTTCCCTATCCCAGGTTCACCTTTACAAAACAGGTTTTCAGGACCCTACCGCGTCAAAGAGTGCAGGAATAACAACAACTACGTCATAGAAACTCCAGATAGGCGGCGGAAGACCCAGCTGTGCCACGTCAACCTCCTGAAGCAATATAATGGTATTCTTCCCACTGTCCTGATTAACTGTTCTACCTTCACAGAACCCTACATCCACAGTGAGACCTTCCCAGCTTCTCCTCCCGAAAGCACTGACAAGGAGTCAGCGCTTTCTAATTCCGAAATCCTTAATGATCTTCCCAAATGCTTTCAGGATAATAATCGTGATCCTTTGCCCTATTCTAATTCCACTCTCACCTCGTCAGATAAGCCCTTCATCCTCCATGTCGACGCCAGTGGTACCGACGTTGGTGGTGTCGTGATGCAGCAACGAGGCGAGAAGAATACACCTGTCAGCGACTACTGCTACAAGGAACTACGGAACAATTGGCAAGGAGCTACTCTTCCTCATCCTGAAGCTTCAGCACTTCACTCCACACCTGAAAAGTGCTCGGTCCACCATCAACACGGACCACACCATCCTACACCTCCTGCAGCACGCCCACTTCTCATCGCAACGTCTTCTACTATGGGCTTGCTAACTGCAGAAATTCAACCTGGAGACACGCTATACCCAGATTCCGACAACATCTTAGCCAATGATCTCTCCAGAGTTTATGAAGTAGAAGCGACTCCATCTATTATTCCACCACATAACGACGTACTTCTTCCAGAACCGCAGGCTTCGGGGGAGAGTTGTGACGATAATCTCCTTCAAGAGATTGAGCCTGCTCTTCCCTCCACAATTACGTCGTTACAACTATATAAAACTACTATGGAAGAAATGTCCAACAACGACAACAACACCAGCAAGGTTTGCCAGAGAGCAAAACGTATGCAGCCAGGGACACCTGCTCAGACTCAAACCGCCAAACTACCCGTCTTGCTGCCGGCCCTCGCTGATTGGTCGCCGGTCTGGCTGCAACTGCACTCGCCCACCATACTACTTGATGTCTGGGGCCGCCACGACCTCAGTCCTCAGAATATTCCGTGCTTTCTCACAGTTAACACTTCTCCCTGCTAGACGTAAGCTTTGGCGTACGTGTACTAAGAGAGGTGATAGCTTAAAGCCAATATTCCAGCACCTTTCATTTACTTTTATGTTGCACTTCTTGTTATTTTGTCTTAACGTAACTTTTCATTGTGTCATTTAATTATTCTCATTATTTTGATTGATTGATTTTATTATACGAATTTGTTTGTCCATTTTATTCATGTTTTGTTTATTTAACGTAATTAAAATTTCTTTGTTAAAGTTTACTTGTGTTTTGTGTGTCTTCTCCTTACCTTACCACAGACGAAGTTCCAGATTTCTATTTTTTTTTAATACTATGTGACGAGGCCATACCCCTAGCTTTGAACAGCCGAACACCAACGCGTTACCGTCACATATTACATATATATATATGACATATATATATATATATGTATATATATATATATATATATATGTATATGTGTATATATATATATATATATATATATATATATATATATATATATATATATATATATATATATATATATATGTCGTACCTAGTAGCCAGAACGCACTTTTTGGACTACTATACAAGGCCCGATTTGCCTAATAAGCCAAGTTTTCCTGAATTAATATGTTTTCTCTAATTTTTTTCTTATGAAATGATAAAGCTACCCATTTCATTATGTATGAGGTCAATTTTTTTTTATTGGATTTAAAATTAACGTATATATATGACCGAACCTAACCAACCCTACCTAACCTAACCTAACCTATCATTATCGGTTAGGTTAGGTTAGGTAGCCAAAAAAGTTAGGTTAGGTTAGGTTAGGTAGGTTAGGTCGTCGAAAAACAATTAATTTATGAAAAGTTACCAGTAGCGTTGCTCCTGGGAGTATGGGTTCGAGTCACTTCTGGGGTGTGAGTTTTCATTCGCATATAGTCCTGGGGACCATTCAGGCTTGTTTGCATTTGTGTTCCTCACGTGTGCCCCAAAGAATGAGGTGATTTGATAAAATGCTATGCCCAAGATTACCATTCGAGTGCCGGCGGGGAAGTGGTTCAAATAGCTTCGGCTATCACTTCCTTATGTCCGGTCGTGATGGTCAAGCGGATTAATGCGTCCTGTAGTTACCAGTTGCGTTGCTCCTGGGAGTATGGGTTCGAGTCACTTCTGGGTTGTGAGTTTTCATTCGCATATAGTCCTGGAGACCATTCAGGCTGGTTTGCATTTGTGTTCCTCACGTGTGCCTCAAAGAATGAGGTGATTTGATAAAATGCTATGCCCAAGATTATCATCCGAGTGCCGGCAGGAAGTGGTTCAAATAGCTTCGGCTATCACTTCCTTTTTGTCCGGTCGTGATGGTCAAGCGGATTAAGGCGTCCCTGTACATACCAGTTGCGTTGCTCCTGGCAGTATGGGTTCGAGTCACTTCTGGGGTGTGAGTTTTCAGTTGTATATAGTCCTGGGGACCATTCAGGCTTGTTTGCATTTATGTTCCTCACGTGTGCCCCAAAGAATGAGGTGATTTGATAAAATGCTATGCCCAAGATTACTGTAACACGGGGTAGGTTTCTCTCTCTACTTATCTACCTTCTACTCCCCCTCTACCCGTATTCTTACTTTTTATTCTCTACCAAGGGACTCCAAAACTTTTACCAAAGCCAACTCCACGCCACGTGGTCCTAAGACGATTGACCGACTTAGGATTCTACACCCAATATGACGTGACCTAGGCTTTGAGCAAAACCCTAGAGTCGCCTCTACGCTGCCTCCACCAGACCAGTAACACAGAGCAATGATCGAGGTCTGGATCGATCACGCTAATTAATCAACCTTGGGGCTTGATCCCCACTATAACCGATGACCGTGGAAACTTAAGAGTGTGAACTAGATTACACGGGAATGATTCGATGTTAGAATCGATGTTAGAATCGGCGCCCAATCCAACTCTGCCTCGTGTGGACTACGTGACCAGGACAAGTATACACATAACCAAATGGAACCAATAAAAATGCAAATTATTAGCTTAATTAATTTATTAAAAGAAAAAAACTAAAACAAAAATCTAAATATGTTCACTCCCTGTCACTTTAACACTCCCTACTTGACCTGAGTGGCAATGAAGACTATTCCTAAACATAACCATAGCAACTATACCTTGGGCAACCAGCTAAAGATGTTGGGCTGGTCTTGGGGAGAGGTAAGATGGTTGACCTCTTATCCCAGTTGCTCTCGTGTCCACACTGATCTGTCCTCGTCTGATCTAGCCCAGACTAGAACATTGTATCCTTCCGCATCGCTTACCCCAGTTACTTAGCAAGGTTTAAGTTATAACAATTAACCTCTGTTGTACTTAATTGATCCAGACTGGTTGAATTATTTTACTGAAATTAAATTACACAAGCATCTAACGGCAGAGCTGTTCCCGATCCCCAAAATGGTTAATTGAACTTTGAGAAATAGTAGACATGTCAACCCTGATGACCTATGACCGCCGGTCACTCCGCCTTACAAGTTAGATCTGATTCGTGACGTCACTGATGGTGACTTAAACTCAATAATTAGAATACTCTTGATATTGTACCCAGTACTATTATACAATACAATTTTAATGCAAAATGAATAAAGGCTAATTTCTCTAAATTACTGAATACTATAGGATGGTTCATTATACAAAACTATGAACAAAGATGCCCGCCATTTGTGACTCAGACCTGCTAATTCCCAGGGGGAATGTGCGTTGTTGAGAGGTCAGGTCCCTACTCTAACTTCTGGAACCTTCTGGAATAATTCTTACAACAGCCTAGTTTGTTACAACCCCCCCCCCCCGCACAAGCACTTAGTAAACCTTGTTAATTTGTTAAAAATCACGAGGTTTAGTATCCAAACCCACAATTCAACTCATGCCACAAACAAAAGCTAACCTAACTAATAAAATTTGACAAATAATAGTCCAACATCATAATAAACATGTTCATATTTATAAATTTCTCAGCTGTCAACTGACAGCAATCCTCTAACATCAGGAAACATACATCCTATCCTTACTGACATAGCTAAATAACATGTCCCTACTCTACCATCAAAGACTAGCTATTAAACTCTCTTGGCTCTTCACTAGCCAAGTCCATGTGTCCTCTAGAGCCGGCCACACCGTGCTCAAACATAAACATTAAAGTTATATCATCAGACTGAACTTTCAGTCATCCGGGAGCGTACTACGGAACTATCAGGTACACATCCGTGTACTAACCACTCCCCATCAATGTCAACCTTGACATGTTAAGGAACACACCTAATGTTTATTACATGTATCTAAAAATATAAAAAAAAATTCCTATACTATATCACAGGTTTCAGCTGACTGTACAGCCAAGTGTTCTCACTCACTGTAAGAGTGTCAATGTTTATATTGGTCCGCCTCACCTGTGTTCAAACATTCTGCAAAAGTATCACAACATAATTTTCCATAACCGTTTGTTCTGGGCTGAGACAATTACACAGGGGCTTCGATTTTGATTACTGACCAATTTATAGAGTAAAATTTTCATATATTATACCAGAATTATTTTAAATCTGTTTTTCAACATTTATAAAGTATTGATTCTAAATCTGTTTTTCAACATTTAAACAAAAGTGTCCAGATGTTCTTTACACAGATGTTCAGAGCCACTTTGTTGTTTGTATCAATTGTTCATATTGAGTAATCGAAAAAAAAAAAATCGATGCTGCTGGATGCTGAATGTAGTCTGACGATGACGGTGTCGATCTTGCTTCTTCTCATGTGTAGACATCAATACCTGGTCCTCTTGTACTCCCATCCGGTACTCCTGAATGACGACAGAGTGTAGTAGAGCTGAGTGCCAAGTGACAGCTGTAGAATACTGTTACTTCGGCCATTAATCTTGCTCTCGACAGTCCACACGCCTTCATATCAATCACAGTTCACACGGCAGTCTTGATGTTAAACTTGACGTCGCAGATGACCACAGCAGAGCAGGACTGGATGTACCAACGGTGTCTCTTAGCAGGAGTGATGTTAGAGGGTCGTAGAGGCGGGTTGCTTGTTTGCAGAACAGGTGAATCTCGTCTTCCATCATTGCTCACGTCATCTCCGGCGTTTCTTGATGTCACCAGGTTACTAGGCCGTAAACACCAACTGTGTATACCCTCGTACCGCCGACTTTAGGCCAAAGGAGGCAATTTTGCGACCTTCTATTGGCGAGTCCCGGTACTCTGTAGGGAAACCGTGCCTTCCACCTGTGACCGCCTTACTTCCGCTTTCTTGTTACTTCAGATGACGTAATCATTAATCTTCCGGCGAAATTCTTGAGTACTGCTACGTGCTTTCCATTTCTTGACCTCTCCTCCAACACTGCTGGAATGGCTGCAGTCTTGATGACGCAGCAGGTGGGTAGTGGTGATCTCGAGACAGCTACCCTGGCGTTGTATGGCACCTCCGGTGACTGCTATAATGTGGACAGCTCGCTGGCCCTGACAACCTCGTTAGTGACGTGAGGCGTCGGCCGGGTGACTCTTGGACAGTCACTTATCCCCAAAGTAACTGATGTATGGGTTACTGGGTCTGGTGGGGGGAGGGCTTTGTGTAACGTGCCTCCCCCCTCGGTCTTTACAGACAAGGGTTCACGTGTGGCTGGAACAACTGGGTCGGTGTACCAATCAGACCTGGGAACAGACAGACACAACACAGCGGAAGCATAGATATACTCTGGGTTTGGTGGAGGTGGAACCCCAGAGCACGGTAAAAGTTGCTACCTGAGTCAAGTATAGACATAGTACACCTCATTGCCTTTACAGGAAAATCTAATGAATACTAAATTATACTAACTAGGGAAGTTACTTTACTGTATAGCGCGAGATCTCGTCACCATAGGGTGGCGAGACTGCACCTGACTACTGATGAGCGATGACAGAGGGTCATCCTCATCTTCTGACTCGTCGGTGAAGCCATGAGTCAGCACTGCTGAGTCAGGAACTAGACCCGCTGAAGGCAGTTCTAATTCCTCTCTAGCATGATAATGTTTCAATTTATTCACATAAATTGTCCTTTCTACCTGGTCCTCGAACACTCCTTTTATAACAAGATTAACCGGCCCCGCCCTTTTAATTACTCTATATGGTCCTCGCCACCTCGGAGCTAGTTTCCTGCTCTGATTGGCGGGCGCAGCCTCATTCACTCTCAATACGAGGCTTCCTTCCGTCAACTCAAGAGGGCGCACTTTCTTGTCATAAAAATGAGCGTACCGAGTCCGTGCCTTCTTGGACGCTTCAGCTGCAATATTCCATGCATTTCTCATTTTACCAAGGACCTCTGAAGGATAGTCCTCCCCGTATGCAACATTATGTCTGTTAAGCAGACCTGAGGGGAAATTGCATGAATTACCAGTAAACAAAATAAGTGGTTGGGTGTTAATTGATTGGTGGATGGCAGTATTCAAGGCGAACTGAACATAGGGTAGGTGTTCATCCCAGGTGTTTGCATCATGTTCAGCAAGGATTGCAAGCATATCCTTGACTGAACGATTAGTCCGTTCCGTCATTCCGTTTGCTTGTGGGTGGTAGGCCGTTGTAAAAGCCGAAGTTGTCTCTAAAATCTTACAAACTTCTCTAAATATATTCCCATTGAATTCTTGACCCCGGTCAGAGACTAAAACTTTAGGAGGTCCGAATACAGTAACGAACCTACGCAAGAACTCATCTGCAACCGTACGAGAATCCTTCTGAGGTAATGCAACTAGTGTAGTGTATCTAGACAGATGGTCAACTAGCACCAACACATATCTGTTACCTGAATGACTGTGGTGTAAATCAATCAGATCGGCCCCCACACGATCTAACGGTTCACGAATTTCAGGAAATTCCTGAAGTGGGGCTTGTACCTTAAGGGTACCTTTCCTCCTCTGGCAACGAGGGCACGACTTCACGAAATTGATTACCTCAGAAAGTAATCCTGGAAAATAAAATAGAGACTTTGCTTTTAAGTGCGTTTTAAAGATCCCCGGATGCCCTGCAATTTTTGAAGCATGCGCAAGCTTTAACGCTGATGACCGCAACGCGTCCGGAATAACTAGCTGAAATACTGCCCTATCATTCTGGCTATTAACATAATACAGGACGCCCTGTTTCATCTCAAAATCATGAATAGGTAAATTCTTTTTCTTTTTCGGGTATTTTCCTCCCTCTAAATACTCAATAATTTCTTTCCATCTAGGCTCGCTCATCTGGTATTCTCTCATTTTATCTGATGGAATGGTTTCAATGTTTTCATTAATTTGAACTGCCGCTATATTTCTACTTAGCGTGTCTGGCACAACATGTGCTGGACCAGGCTTGTACAAGATCTGGAACGAGTGGGCCGAAAGTTCGTGAGACCAGCGTGACATTCGTGGGCATTTCGTTCGCTTTTTAAATATGTGTGTTAATGCTCGATGGTCTGTGTAGATTACAAAATACCGCTGAAATAGGTAAGGCTCGAAATACCTAACTGATTCTACTACTGCCAGTGCCTCCCGATCCGTAGCTGAATAACGAACTTCAGGTCCTTTGACCTTCCTACTGAAATAGGCTACTGGATGGGGTAAATTATCTGCGTCTCGCTGAATTAAGCACCCGCCAATAGCAATACCGCTGGCGTCAGTGTGCACTTCCCACTCTTTCTCAAAATCAGGAATAGCCAATACCGGTGTCGTGATTAGTTGGTCTTTCAGTTTGCGATAGGCCTCGTCATGTTCAGATTTCCACACAAACTTCGCATTTTTCTTTGTCAGATCAGTCAGGGGTGCTGAAATGCCAGCGAAACCTTCAATATGACGACGAAAATATCCGGCCGCCCCCAAAAACCTACGAACGTCCTTTGCTGTCCTTGGAGTAGGCATGTCAGCAATGGCGCGGCAAGAATCTGGGTCAGGTCGGATACCGTCTGGGCACACCTGGAACCCCAGAAATTTGAATTTCTGAGCCGCCAGGGTGCACTTCTGAACATTCAGCCTGAAACCTGCCTGATCTAACAACTTCAAAGTCTCAGTCAAGTCCTGTAGGTGTTCCTCAAACGTGCTGGAGTATATCACAACATCATCCAGGTACGCTAAAGAATGCCTACCCAGTACCGGACTAAGAATGAAGTTGATGGCCCTCTGAAACGACGACGGCGCTGTCTTCAAACCAAACGGCATCCTACGGAATTGATAAGTGTGCCTACCATCCGAGAATGCGGTTTTTTCCCTATCTTGTTCTGTCACCGGAATCGCCCAATACGCCGATTTTGCGTCAAGAGTAGAGAAATACTTAGCAGCACCAAATTGATCGATTATCTCCTGTATTCGGGGCAACTGATACACATCACCCTTAGTTAATTCGTTCACCTTCCGGTAGTCAACACAGAAACGATAACTACCGTCCGGTTTCCGAACTAGCACAACAGGAGAGAGCCATGGTGACGTACTAGGCTCTATCACGCCCTGTCTCAACATTTTCTGGCACTCCTCCCCTAATAATGTTCTTTGCCTGTTCCGGCAACCTCCACTGTCTTGTGTACACAGGCAAATGGTCACCAGTTGGAATGGTGTGCTCGATCTTATCAAGGAGACCAATCTGGTCATCCTCTGTCGCAAACAATTTCGGGAATTTTCGTAAAACTCCTCTCAGTGCCTTCCTATCCGCCTGTGTAACATGTTGCAAATCAAGTGCTGAAATTAATTTTTCCACTTCCTCTACATTCTGTGCAACATTTCTCGTCTCGTATTGTACTTTGGATGGTGTTTTAGTGTTCAACATATTCAGTGCACTACATTGTGCAGTGACGGCTGGCGTCTCAGCTGACTCATGGTGAAAGATTTCTGTGTCCTCCACCATGGTTCCCTGAAATACCCTATCACCTGCCCTGAAGCGAAAAGTCTTATGTGAAAGATTGACAACTGGAATGAGTGCACCTTTATCGAGCACTACAACTAAGTGATGAGGAATTAATAAACTATCACATCTCCCAGCCACCTGAAGGGTGGTACCTGGTTGTATGTGACGTCCCACGGCTACTTTAATAAATTTAACAGAATGTGGTGGGCAACTCTGTTTGGTCAATGCATGCAATGCGCATGACCTCTTAACTGTGTCTGGAAGAGACTTAAAAATCAATTTTGGATAGTGCGCATTATATTTCAGCTTCCTCTTAATTGAAGCTACAACTGGGGGATGGTCGATCATCTCCACTGGGTAGGAAGTCTGTCCCAACTGCAACCTGCAGTTCCTAGCCCCTTTTTGAGCAGACAAGGAATAATCAAATCGCGACAGAAAATCAGTTCCCATTAAGATGTGACCAGGAAAATCAAGGTTCTCTACGATCGTACATGTGTGAGGCTGCAATGCCCCATCAATCTCAAAATTAACTGTATCTTGACCTACGATCTCAATCTTTTCCCCATTGACTGCTGTTAATGTCTTTGCGCAACGTTGAAGACGTGCATACTTAAAATTGCTGAAGGCTGACTTTTTAATTACCGTTGCCTGGCTTCCTGTATCAACAAAAGCTGTCAATCTCACACCTTCCACTTTCACCTCAAAAGTAGGCCTACCATCACTAGGAGCCTGCTTTCATGCTTTCGTAGGAGTGACTTCGCAATCCCTCTGTATATGCCCGCGCTTCCCGCAGGAGTAACAACTACGCGGATCCCCGTTGTTACCCCGCGCAGGGTGGCTCGAACTTGCCGCTGAGGGCTGCTTCCTGCCTGATGAACCCGCGCCACAGTGACTCGGCTTGGCTCCCTCGCCTTTACTTACCGCCTCTACGTATGGCGACAACTGAGTGCCCGATGTCCCTGCGCGCGTCTGCCTGTCTAGGGCTGTGGCGGCCTGTTGGACTAGGTCTTTATAACTCGCACCCGCTCTCCCCGCAAGTAACAATGGCCCCATATCAGAAGGTAACGTTTTGCAGAACAATTGTTTAGCGAATTGCTCTGCCTGACTCGAATCTAACCCCAGTTCCTTAGTGAGGTCGTCAACCCTTCTCTTTAATATTGACCCGAAATCCTTGACAGTGCTCCGGTCATCCCTCTTAAGTGACTCGAGATAAAAGTACGCCTCATCCTCTGAAACCTTGTCTTTGAATCTGTCCCTAATCGCTTGGACAAACTGAGGCCAAGATGTCAGGTGCTGAAACTCTGTAAATCCCGCCAGTGGACCGGCTACGTCCACGCAAGCCGCCATAGCGAGAGTAATTTTCGATCTATCCTCTGGGACAGCCTCCAGCAATCTCACAAAGCCAGTCTTCCACCTGGCGGTTGCGTTCCACCTTAATAAGCGGCAACTCCCTACCTCTGAGTGTCGGCAGAGTCAACTTGGGAATCAGACTCACAAGTCCCTGTGTATGTGACGCGGAGCTACTGGCAGTGGGTGGGTCCTGGGGTTGGGAACTGGGTTGAGGTTGGGGTTTGGGCTGAGGTATGGTGTGGGTGGCCTCGGGTTGGGGTGTGGATGGAGGTTGGGGTTGAGGCTGAGGTATGGTGTGGGTGGCCTCGGGTTGGGGTGTGGATGGAGGTTGGTGTTGAGGTTTGGCGTGGGTGGCCTCGGGTTGGAGTGTGGATGGAGGTTGAGGTGGGTATGGGGTGGCCTGGGGTTGGAATGGGTATGGGTTGGCCTGGGGTTGGAATGGGTATGGGCATGGGTATGGGGTGGCCTGGGGTTGGAATGGGTATGGAGTGGCCTGGGGTTGGGGGAAGGGTTGGTATGGGAACTGAGGATGGGGTTGGTATGGGAATTGAGGATGGGGTGGGTATGGGAATTGAGGATGGGGTTGGTATGGGAATTGAGGGTGAGGTTGGTATGGGAATTGAGGATGGGGTTGGTATGGGAATTGAGGATGGGGTTGGTATGGGTGGTGGGGTTGGGGTGGTTGTAGTGACGGATGAGGTGTACCTAGGTGTTGTGGTATTGGTGTTATGTTAGGTAGTTCCTGCTGTTGGTGTGGTTGTTCATTTTCCCGTTGAACGGGTTGCTGTTCTCTACCGAGCGAAGTGGGACGTCCTGCCATACTAACTGAGGCCCCCTGTCTGCCCTGCTGGCATGGCGTCGATGTTATTTGTGGGGGAACCCAAGACGGCTCTCCCCACTCATGGGACGACTCCTCGCAAGACTCCCCACTCATGTCAATAATAGTATCGCTACTGGGATGGAAAGATACCCTCGACTGCCCAGTCCCATGCAGAACCCGTGAACTCGTCGCTTCAGTCCCACTGACCCCACCTGTGGTGCCAGTTGAGCTACCTGAGCGGTCCCCAGTGGTGTCGGAAGAGGTGCTATCCTCTACACTTCCACTCCCACTGGTCCCTACTGACTGGTCACTGTCTGGCTTAAACATTTTCTGAGGTTTCTGGTGTGCCACGTCTCTTCTAAACTGCCCTTTAGTACACCCTCGACCCGGACTCACTACAACCGTGATCTTACACAAATAATAAAAAAAAAATCACAACTCTTTTCCAAGAAACAACTACTAAATCCCCAAAGTAGGAAATACACCGATTTATCGAGAGAATCGCTGAAGTGAATCCAATGAATGAGTGTCTGCCCCGCACTCGTGTCTGACCGTGAAATATCCCGCAGTTCTATTGCTGAAACCTAAGTCCTTTACGTTAAAAAAATTAAAGAATCTAATTTATATAAAACAATTTAAATGATAACGCAACTAACGCGCAGCACTCGTGATGGATTAATAAAGAATATTTACTGTACTTGAATACTAAACACACTTGAAGTGAGCAGCGTGGCTACTGATGACTAATGGAGCGGGACCAGCTGTGCTAAAAAAATACTAAGTCCCGCGCTTTTTCGCTTAAACGCTGAAAAATCAAAATTTTTGTTCTGAAGAAAAATAACTAGTTTTACGTTAATAAATCGCTCTAGCGATTAATATAGACACCCAGGACCTATATATGCTTACCAAAAATTGAATTTTTATCAAAAACTGCGTTTTTACTCAATTGCTGGACTCTGCCAATTTTTCTGACTCCGAGGGAAAAAAATTTCTATCACCCCAAATATCACAAAACTCCTTTAATTCACAAAAATTTGGGTTTCTCGTTCCCAGATATAAATACGTTATTATTTACTACTGACGTTGTATGCAGAACAATACTGACACTTCGGGCGGTTTCAACACTCACTAATTCGAATTTTCATCAAAATCCGAGATTTTCACCTCACATGGACTCTGACAAAATTACAACACGATTTTCTCGAAAAAATACTTTAAATTCGGCAAAAATGTAATTATCACTGTTTAATGTTTTACGAACAGAATTACGTCCCTTGCGCGCACTAGAGAGTAATACTGACCCTAGGATATACACAAAACATGAAAATTCAAATTTTCGCCAAAAAGTCAGATTCTAGCCCAAGCTGGACTTAGAAAATTTTCCACCTACGTTTCTACTGAAAACAGAATTCTAAGTCTAAAAACACAATTCTACCGTCCTACTGGTAAAAACTAGAAAATATCACTCGCATCGACTGGGGAATCCTAATGATACCCAGATCATATACGTGACCCACGAATACAAATTAATTACAGTTAACGACTTTCCGACGTTGACTTAGCCGAAAACTTATCCCAAAATACTTAGAAATATTCCACGGACAAATAACATTTACACGCAACTTACTATCCCTTAAACTCCTTCACTTATCTATCGTGACCGACATATAGCCCTAAGTCCAGAGGGTTAACTACACTCTAGCAACAACGCCTCTGACTTAGACTAATACAACAGGGAATAACAAAACTTAATGTACGCACTTAGCCTAATATGCAAGAAAATGCTAAACACTTTGATAAAAAAAAATTTTTAACCGGGGATTGAATGTAAGGGAAAAAAAATTAATCTCTAGAACAACGAAAATAAACGGAAATTACTTTATAAATTGAAGTATACTTAATCCAAAAATGCACTCGACTTAATCTTATAATTGTTCCTACCGGCTCGCCGTACCACACCTAGCCTAGGGGCCTCGACCATCTAGGTTCCAACAGAGCGACACGCAGCTTTCAGCAACAATTAAGACTAGGGACGACTCAACCTCCACTAAGTGTGCGATCACTTAGTTGTTGAATCGCTGCTAGGTAGGTTACTAGTCCGTCCCTCGGAGGCCGCAACGCCCTTCACGGATTTCCGTTTTTCCTAGCGTTTTGGGTCGTCTAATAACGCCCTCGGACTATCTACTGGCGTCCCACAGATATATCCGCCCCGACAGCCCTCAAGGAACTGCTGTGGGAACCGACCTGTGAGATTTATATTTATTTAATTTATATGAATTTATATTTACGTTAATTTATATACTTCGATAGCAATTTGTATAATGATAAGTGGACTGTATTTCTGCAATAATCTCAATCTCACAAATCGATCCTCTACACATTAGGGGGGGTTTATATTTATATATATGCAGCCAATCAAACTACATTAATAACTACATACATTGAAGAGGTTCCTTATCTTATAGTACAGCAGGTTAGTCCACCAGGTATAACTAGGGTGTAGACACCTAATTATCCTCTTTGAGGTAGATTCCATCACCCAGTAACTGGTGCACAAAATCTTGCTTCCTCGTCTTGACCTGTCAAAAGTGCGCTAGCTGTGAAGCCAGAATCCTATATATGACAAGCTATATCAGAGAAAACACTATACAGTACATGGAACAATAAAGACCTGGCTTAATTACCTTTAGTATGAGGCGATTTCGCGTTCTAACCGGCTAACCCTACCCAATGACATTAATGGCCACTAATGATAGATAATGGGTTTCGGAAAGAACACTTAACTTGATATGTAGACAGCGTGTTGAAAAATGGTACACCTTTGGTTTCCATAACACTACGTCCAAGTAAATTAACAGGAGCCGAATTTGCTCCCGTGTGAGCCTCTGGTCTAGTATAAACAACAATGGCTGCCCTCCTTCCTCACTCTGACGCCTGGCTTACATTGTCCACATGTCAGAAAGTGATAGAAGGGTCACATTTACTCTACTTTAATATTGATAATTAAGTTAATTTATATAAGATGTTTTATGATGGTAAAGTCCAAAGACTAATGTATTTAAGAATAATTCTCACCATAATAGGTGGTGAATTATAATAGTATGTGGTGATGATATCCCGTTTTCTTTAAACGGTAATTCCACTACAAGTTACGTTTTCTATGGGCAACTTGTTTATACAATACAGCTATTATCTGTATGATATATTAAATGCTGTCGGATTTTCCGACAACTGCTGTTGAGAGTATGGCGGCTCCCAACACCTCTGAATTAATTGCAATGGGTCGAGTATGGTACCCAAGTATGGTATGGTATATGGTTTTTCACATATAAGTTCATTCTTTATCATAGTAATAATAAAAATTACAATAGTAAAGAATCAGATCTACTAAGACTTGAAATTGAGAAACAAGAGCCCAAGGGAGTGAGAGCATGAAAGAAGAGCAAGGAGTAAGAGAGAGGGGGGCGGAAGAAAATGGGACCAAAGAAGAGAGAATGAGAGAGAGAGAGTGTGGGCATGGGGGAACTAAGACTTGAATTTGAGAAAAAGAAAAATAAGAGAATGAGAGAGAGTGAGCGAAGGGGGAGAGAATGAGGACGATAGAGAGAAAAAGGGGGGATAGAAGGAGGGAGATAAAGAGAAAGGGAGATAGAAGGAGTAGGAGAAACAAAGTAAAAGAAGGAAAGAAGGTTAAGTGGGATGGTGGGTTTGGGTAAAAATATACAAAAAGAAGAAACAAAACTACATCTGAAAGGTTAGGAAAATGATAATATATTCAACAAATACGTCAAAAAAACACAATAAACTACATCTGAAAGGTTATGTTAAAGGGTTGGGGAATAAGAACATATGATTGAACCTACTAAATACACAAAGATTACAAGAGGTTAGGTTAAGGGGTTGGGGAATAAGAATAAATGATAACTAACATAATAAATACAACTTATGAGCAACTTGAGGAACTTTAACAAATAACACTTGAAATGCAAAAAATGTCCATTTGAGAAATTAACCCTTGAAATGAGTAAATGAATATGAGACGATGATTGACGAAACACAAAAGACAAGCAGGAATAATTATGTAAGTTAGATCATGTCTGGCTGGACTAGATAAGTTAGGATACATCAGTTTGGGAATGTGAGAATAAGTTAGGTAAAGCAAGTTAGGTTACGTTAGGATAGGTAAGTTAGGTAAGATTGGTAATGTAAGGTAAGTTATGTTAGGATAGGTAAAGTTAGGCTATGAATGTTAAGCTAGGTAAGATAGGTAAAGTTATGTTAAATTATGTAAGTTAGGTTAAGCAGGTTAAGTTATGTACATTAGGTAAAGTTAGGTAAAATAGGTAATGTAAGGTAAGTTATGTTAGGATAGGTAAAGTTAGGTTATGAATGTTAAGTTAGGTAAGATAGGTAATGTAAGGTAAGTTATGTTAGGATAGGTAAAGTCAGGTTATGAAGGTTAAGTTAGGTAAGATAGGTAAAGTTAGGTAAGATAGGTAAGGTAAGGTAAGTTATGTTAGGATAGGTAAAGTTAGGTTATGAATGTTAAGTTAGGTAAGATAGGTAATGTAAGGTAAGTTATGTTAGGATAGGTAAAGTTAGGTTATGAATGATAAGTTAGGTAAGATAGGTAAAGTTAGGATAAATTATGTAAGTTAGGTTAAGCAGGTTAAGTTATGTACGTTAGGTAAAGTTAGGTAAGATAGGTAATGTAAGGTAAGTTATGTTAGGATAGGTAAAGTTAGGTTATGAATGTTAAGTTAGGTAAGATAGGTAAAGTTAGGTTAAATTATGTAAGTTAGGTTAAGCAGGTTAAGTTAGGTAATGTAGGTAAGTTAGGTTAAGCAGGATAAGTTAGGTAAGTTAAGTTAGGATAGGTAAAGTTAGGTTAAGCAGGTTAAGTTAGGTAAATGTAGGTAAGTTAGGTTAGGTAAGTTAGGTATGATAGGTAAGGTAAGTTATGTTAGGATAGGTAAAGTTAGGTAAGATAGGTAAGGTAAGTTATGTTAAGCAGGTTAAATTAGGTAAATGTAGGTAAGTTAGATTAAGCAGGTTAAGTTAGGTAAGATAGGTAAAGGGTAAAGTTAGGTAAGATAGGTAAGGTAAGGTATGTTAGGATAGGATAGGTAAAGTTAGGTTATACAGGGTAAGTTAGGTAAGATAGGTAAAGGTAAGGTAAGTTAAGTTAGGATATGTAAAGTTAGGTAAGATAGGTAAGGTAAGGTAAGTTATGTTAGGATTGGTAAAGTTAGGTTATGCAGGTTAAATTAGGTAAGATA
This sequence comes from Procambarus clarkii, assembly GCF_040958095.1. NCBI lineage: Eukaryota > Metazoa > Arthropoda > Malacostraca > Decapoda > Cambaridae > Procambarus > Procambarus clarkii. Next base: position 19,249,083 of record NC_091199.1, on the reverse strand, counting down.
GGTAAAGTTAGGTAAGATAGGTAAGGTAAGGTAAGTTATGTTAGGATAGGTAAAGTTAGGTTGTGCAGGTTATGTAAGATAGGTAAAGGTAAGGTAAGTTAAGTTAGGATAGGTAAAGTTAGGTTATGCAGGATTAAGTTAGGTAAGATAGGTAAGGTAAGGTAAGTTAAGTTAGGATAGTTTAGAGAACAGTTTTAGGGTAAAGTGACTACGAAAATATATTTTAACAGAAGTGCAGGTTTGGTATGAAAAGCTGAACTAGTTACATTTTGGAGAGAAATTTTATGACTGAAGATGTCTTAAAGAATAACATGATGGAAGAAGGAGAGTTTCTTTGATGAACGAAGGTGTCTTAGAGAACAACTTTTGGAGAACGAAGGTGAATTAGAGATCACTTTGATGACTCTGAGAATAACTTTGATCAACGAATATGGATTGGAAAGTTTCTCTAATGAACGAAGGTGACTTAAAGATTAACTTTTATGATTTAGAGAACATCTTTGATGTCTTAGATAGCAACATTGATGTCTTAGAGAACAACTTTTGATGACTCTGAGAATAACTTTTATGTCTTAGAGAACAACTTTGATGAGCAAGATTAACTTTAGATGTCTCTGAGAATAACTTTTTATGTCTTAGAGAACAACTTAGATGAGCAAGATTAACTTTAGATGTCTCTGAGAATAACTTTTATAACAAAGAAATTAACTTTAATGAACAAAAGTGAGTTACAGAATAACTTTGATGCCTTAGAGAACAACTTTGATGAGCAAGATTATCTTTAGATGTCTCTGAGAATAACTTTTATGAACGAAGATGTCTGAGATTAACTTTGACGTCTCTTGGAATAACTTTTGTGGACATGAGAATATCTTTGGATAACTCTGAGATTAACTTTGATGTCTTTGAAACAACTTTGATGAACGAGAGTGAGTTAGAGATTACCTTTGTTAACTCTGAGATCAACTTTGATGAACCAAAGTGAGTTAGAGATTACATTTGATAACTCTAAGATTAACTTTAGATGTCTCTGAGACAAACTTTTATTACATAGAAATTAACTTTAATGACCAAAAGTGAGTTAGAGAATACCTTTTGATGACTCCGAGAATAACTTTGATGAACAAAGATGTTTTGGAAAGTTTCTCTGCAGAACGAAGGTGACTCTGAGAATAACTTTTGTTAGCTCTTTGAACAACTTTGATGACTTTGAGAATGTCTTTTTGAGAACATGAGTAGTATTTGAATGTATCTTTGATGTATTGAAGAGTAACTTTGATGTCTCGAAGATATCTTGCAGATCAACTTTGATGACCGAGAATAACTTTTGTTGTTTTAGAGATTAATTTTGATAGCTCCGAGAATAACTTTTATGCCTCTGTGATTAACTTTAATGAACGAAGATGTCTTAGAAAGTTTCTCTGATGAACGAAAGGTTACTTAGAGAATAACATTTTGATGACTGAGATTAACTTTTTGATGACTGAGAATAACTTTATGCCTCTGAGATTAACTTTAATGAACGAAGATGTCTTAGAAAGTTTCTCTGATGAATGAAAGGCTACTTAGAGAATAGCATTTTGATGACTGAGATTAACTTTTTGATGACTCTGAGAATAACTTTGAGGATGCGAGTAAATTTTTGAGGATGCGAGTAAATTTTTGAGTGTTTGAGAGTGTCTTTTGGTATCTCGAAGAGTAACTTTGGTGTTACGGAGAGCACCTTTGACTATTTTTCTTACTTAACGACATATAATTTTTACGAAAGTGCTGAAAAAGTTACATTTGACTATTTTTCTTACTTAGCGGCATATAATTTTAGTTACGAAAGTGTTGAAAAAGTTACATTTGACTATTTTAGTTGAGGAAAGACAAAGAAAAAAATATGACGACAGTGACTATTTTAGCGCTCCACAAAGTATAAATGTCAGTTAAGAACAGCGATGAAAGATATCTTTGACAATTTTTTCTTACTTGACAAAACATAATTTTAGTTAGGAACAATGATGATGAATATGACTTTTTCTGTTGATTGATGGATAATTTTAGTTATGACATGACAATGAAACATGAAGAACACGGTAATTTTCTGATGACTAGGGAATAAGTGAAGTTATGAACAGTGTTGGAAAGATTCCTTTGACTATTTTTTTGGTTGAATGGATAATAAGTTTAGTTGAGAAAAGAGGAAAGTGACTATGTTTTAGTTGATTGGCGAAAGATTTTTAGTTAAGAAGTTACAAGAAAGGTTTGTCTTTGTAAATTTGGAACTGAATAAAGTGTAGATTTGTTTAAGAACGGGGTTGGTGGAACTATTAAGTTGACTACGAGAATTACTTTGACATAGTTTTGCAAATAAAAACTTGGTGACTAAAATTGTTGAGGAAACTGTATTGCTGATGCTAATATTTGACAAAGAACTAGTTAGTGAATGGAAGAAACAAATTGGTTTAAAGAAACAAAGAACATAAAAAAATTGAGGTTATGTAGGGGAATGAACACAGTGAACATACGGTGAACACAGAAAACATGTAAAAAAAAGTTGATGAATAGAGTGAACATGCAGGGAATATGAACTTATAGAGAATATGAAGACATGATAAGGAACATAGGGAATACAAAGAATGATCACTGAACATGTGAAGAACAAGCTAAGAACATTGAGAACATGAATATTGAGTATAAAAGTTATACAGAGAACATATGATGTACATGAAAAACATGACAAAGAACATAGTGAACATACGGTGAACACAGAAAACATGTAAGAAAAAGTTGATGAATAGAGTGATCATGCAAGGAATAAGAACTTATAGAGAATATGAAGACATGATAAGGAACATAGGGAATACAAAGAATGAACACTGAACATGTGAAGAAAAAGCTAAGAACATTGAACATGTGAAGAACAAGCTAAGAACATTGGGAACATGAATATTGAGTATAAAAGTTATACAGAGAACATATGATGTACATGAAAAACATGACAAAGAACATAGTGAATATACGGGGAAAACGGTTGAAAAAATTTGAACTGAGCATGCTGTGAACATTTGTAGAACATGGAATGAACACAGAAAACATGGAAAAAATGTGAAGAACACAGCTGAATATAGAGAAAATATGCAAATAAAGGGGGACAAGAGCTGGAGCTCAGTAACTGACTTGATCTTATTTACTATGTCTGAAATATGACTGTTTAAAATTTCAGGGGGATTGGACTGCTAGTAGCGAAAATGTGGTCTCTGTCAAATTTGAGTCTTTAATTGGACTCTGATTAATTTCGATCATGAACTGGACTCTGATGAAATTTGAGCTTAAAACTGTCTCTGACTAATTTTGCTCTCAAAGTAGACTCTGACGAATTTTGCTAGAAAACTGGACTCTGATGAATTTCGATCAAGAACTGGACTCTGATGAATTTTCACGGATTACAGGACACTGATGAAATTTGAGCTTAAAACTGTCTCTGACTAATTTTGCTCTCAAAGTAGACTCTGGCGAATTTCTGTTGATAATTGGACTCTGATGAAATATGAGCTTAAAACTGTCTCTGACTAATTTTGCTCTCAAAGTAGACTCTGGCGAATTTCTGTTGATAATTGGACTCTGATGAAATATGAGCTAAAAACTGTCTCTGACTAATTTTGCTCTCAAAGTAGACTCTGGCGAATTTCTGTTGATAATTGGACTCTGATGAAATATGAGCTAAAAACTGGGCTCTGTTCAATTTTGGTCTTTACAGGTGAAATAGCCGTAAATGGATATAAAACTAAATGTTATGGCTAAGTTGTCTGTTTTGCTTAACAAAACATCTAAGACAATATTCTCTGAAAATGGTCTTTTTACAAATTCGGTCATAAACATATAAATAAACTTCTATGATTATTTGAAACTCTGAAATATTTTCTTAAAACTGAACTCTGAAAAAATTAGAGTTTCTCCCATATGAACTTTAAACGAACTTGTATGAACTTATAACAAACTTCTAAAATCTGCGACTGACGAAATTTACCTGAAAACCTGGCTCACACGCGGGATATTGGAACCTGAAAACAATGGCTCATACAGACGAATTTTGTAAGTTGAAAACAGGCAAAATATGTCCGTAGCGTTCACCTGGAAATGCTGTGACACAAACACGATATTTTCTAAAATTTTTCTTTAAGATTTTCATACTTATTTTCATCATAAGAAACCTTAACAAACTTCTAAGATCTCGGAAATTATTTTTCTCATAAGAACTCCTTACTTCCAAATCTGTGACTGCCCAAATTTACCTGAAAACCATGGCAGTCCACACACGATATTTCTAAATTTACCTGAAAACCCTGGCTCCCACAGACGATATTTTTCCCTTTGGACCTGAAAATCATGGCTCCCACAGACGATATTTTTCCCTTTGGACCTGAAAATCATGGCTCCCACAAACGATTTTTTTCCCTTTGGACCTGAAAACCATGGCTCCCACAGACGATATTTTTTCCCTTTGGACCTGAAAACCATGGCTCCCACAGACGATATTTTTTCCCTTTGGACCTGAAAACCATGGCTCCCACAGACGATATTTGAACTGAAAAAAAATATCGTCTGTGAGGCGCCATCCCTACTACTAGCTGGTACTTATGATGGTTGTGGTGAGCTGGTACTTGTGGTAGTTGTGGTGAGCTGGTACTTGTGGTGGTTGTGGTGAGCTGGTACTTGTGGTGGAAGTGGTGAGCTGGTAGTGGTTATCTTGAGGTTATCTTGAGATGATTTCGGGGCTTTAGTGTACCCGCGGCCCGGTCCTCGACCAGGCCTCCACCCCCAGGAAGCAGCCCGTGACAGCTGACTAATACCCAGGTACCTATTTACTGCTAGGTAACAGGGGCATTGAGGGTGAAAGAAACTTTGCCCATTTGTTTCTGCCTCGTGCAGGAATCGAACCCACGCCACAGAATTACGAGTCCTGCGCGCTATCCACCAGGCTACGAGGAGGTGGTGAGCAGATTCTTGTGATAGTTGTGGTGAGCTGGTACTGTGGTGGTTGTGGGACATGTAGGCGTCATGGTGACCGAAGGTGTTGTCTGCCAGGGTGGCAGGAAGTGCTCCTGGTGGGTCATGACCGAAGGTGTTGTCTGCCAGGGTGGCAGGAAGTGCTCCTGGTGGGTCATGACCGAAGGTGTTGTCTGCCAGGGTGGCAGGAAGTGCTCCTGGAGGGTCATGACCGAAGGTGTTGTCTGCCAGGGTGGCAGGAAGTGCTCCTGGTGGGTCATGACCGAAGGTGTTGTCTGCCTCGTGGTAATGGGTTTATATCTTTGTGTAACGTTTGTGTTCTGGAATGTGTTTAAGTGTATATTTACTTGTGTTGCTTGGCTGTTTTATGTTGTATTTATTTGTGGTGGTGGTTGTCGGACTTGTATTTATGGACTAATTTATGCAATAATCATTTATGAGACTTATATTTAGCCATTATACTAATTTCTTTATTGTTGTCTATATATTTCTTATTCAGTTGTCTTTATTCCCAAATTTGACAACAAAATTAATTTAATTGGACAAAGCTTATTGTCAATTATTTAAACTTTTGACTTCTCAAGTTCTTGTTCTTGTTGCTGATTATTGTAATTTTGACTCTTGTAGTTATACAGTAAACTGTAAATATTATCTTGTTTATATAACATTTTGGTGTATACATTTGCAGTATGGAGTGACCAGCCCCAGGGACCAGGTGGTGACCAGCCCCAGGGACCAGGTGGTGATCCGTGACCAGCACCAGGGACCAGGTGGTGACCAGCCCCAGGGACCAGGTGGTGATCCGTGACCAGCACCAGGGACCAGGTGGTGACCAGCCCCAGGGACCAGGTGGTGATCCGTGACCAGCACCAGGGACCAGGAGGTGACCCGTGACCAGCCCCAGGGACCAACTGAGGCCGGACCTAATTATCCTCAGTTAATTAACCAACTTATTCCTCCAGTGATTGTAATGTTAAACAATAAAACTCAATACAATAATTTTTTCCTCTCTTGGAGGAAATACTTGATGTGTTGAGGCTAACACTTAGTAAAATTAATATCAGTATCATATGTGCTTTATTCCATATGTTTATGTATTGATTATTTGCTTACGATCCCTGAGATCATGACTCCTAGATATTTCTCCAATAAATATTGCACATTTTCCATATTGTCCAGGAGATATATGGGAACTATAGTATTATTATTACTAAGCTTAAATCCCAACATTTTACAGCATTTTACTTCATTTTAACATTTTACTTCCTCGCTAGTAACTACTAAACTAATTAACTACTAAACTAGTGAACTACTAAACTAGTCCTTTCGACCTTCAAAGATTTGTTCTGCTGAATGCATAGTTGAGTTTCTTTAGAAAAATACAGAGATGAAGAATTTATTTGAAATACGTCACATTTCTCTTTCATTCTCAGTTACCTGACCTGCCTCAGATATAATTTGTGCTGTCCTTACCTTAATCTTTGTTGAATATATCAGAAAAAATGTTTTAGAAATTGTCATTGCCTGGTCTGTTATACACACTTCATAATTTCTTGATGCTTTCATTATTTCTTTAACATTTCTAGCTAGTTTGGGATATTGTTGTTCAAGATATTGTCAATATTGGGATATTGTCATTCTCAGGCCTTTGATCATAGTTTTTCCTACAGATAAGGTTTTTAATCACATGATTATCCATTTGGGTTCATTGTTATTTGACCTAACCAATCTAGATGGTATACTACATCTTTGACCTTTATTAAGCATGTTTTAAATTCTTTTAGAATATATTTAGAATTTTAATTGTTTTTTGTTAAACCCTTTCACCCATCTTCTAGAGGTTATCTTGAGATCATTTCGGGGCTTAGCGTCCCCGCGGCCCAGTCCTCGACCAGGCCTCCTTTTTGTTACACACCCCCAAATAAGCAGCTCATAGCAGCTGTCTAACTCCCAGGTACCTATTTACTTCTAGGTAACAGGGGCAACAGGGTGAAATAAACTTTTTGCCCATTTGTCTCCGCCCCCACCGGGGATCGAACCCGGAATCTCAGGAATACGAATCCGAAGCGCTGTCCACTCAGCTGATAGGCGCCCAAGATAATACCTCAGTCACATTGATCTTTACTCTTCACCTTTCACCCATGTTAATACTTCACCCATGTTGACCTTTACTCTTCACGTTGTCAGATAATATACATTAAGATATTTTAACTTCTCGACGGTGCTTCATAGTCTTCCCGGCTTGGCGCTTTGTTCTGATAATTACTGACATCTTAAGATCTCGCCATGTGTGAGAGAACCTTTTCCTGGGAGCAACTGTTGTCCCTCGCTGCTCACGTGCAAGTAACCTCATGGCCATTCTTCAGTATGGCGACTATGAAATGCATAATCTAAATGGGGCCTAACAAGAGACACATAATGATGAAGAACAATATATCTTGTTAGTTTGTTTTGTTGTCTTAGGCCTATCTACCTCTGGAGGGTTATTAAGGCCACACAAGTGCTCGCTGACCAAACAGCGAGAATACTTTATGTCAGCACAACTGTAAACAATGGTTACAACCAAGAATGCAATGGTTGTCCTAAATGTAAATAAAGCTGACTGGTCAAAATGTTGTGTGAGGTACCACAAGGTTCCATCTTGGGCCCAACCCATTTTATGATATACATCAATGACATCAATGAGATCGTTACAAAACACATCAAGTTTGCAGATGACACTAAGATTTATGCTAAGGTAGGAAGTGCTTATACTAAGGTAGGAAGTTAGGTCCTCCCTAGCTGCTCTACACACCAGTGACAATGTTCAACAGCTCTATATATATGGACCCCAAACCATCCTGTGGGCGGTAGTGGACCCCAACACTCATCCTGTGGACGGTAGTGGACCCCATTCCCATCCAGTGGACGGTAGTGGACCCCATTCCCATCCAGTGGACGGTAGTGGACCCCATATTCATCCAGTGGATGGTAGTTGACCCCGTACCCATCCTCTGGGCGATAGAGAACCCCATACCCATCCGGTGGATGGTAGTGAAGCCCTGTTACAGCCACTATGGGTCGTAACCGAGTTCTTGATGGATGAACTAAAGTGATAGTATTCAACCCCAAGTCGGTAATGGCTTTCAAGGAGTTGACTAGGTAATGCAATAAATAAAACGGGGGGGGGGGGAAGATTAACACAACACTGATTCCTTTATCAATATATTTCCATCACTTTAAATAGAAACATAAAAATGAAATATTACTACACTTAGATGTATATACAGGTGTGGTAACGCTCCTCGACAGGCGCTTCACTGTAGGTTGTCTCTCCCGTTCGCCAGTCCCGGGATACACTGAATTCTTCCACTGCTACTCCACTAGCAGAAACTACACTGTTCCTGATCGGCGGCGGCTCACTTGGTCGTCAGGCGGGACTAAGTTGGGAGAGGAGTTTAGGCTGTGTAAGGTAGACAGCCGTCGTCAGTAGCAGCCCCAAGTCGCCTCTGTGGATACAGACACGTCATCAGTTATAGGGTACTGGAGAAACCAAAAAGCAACACTAACTCACTCGGGCATTGACATTATGCTTGTAGCTCCAACAGATGGCGCTGGTCTTGAATCGCCACAGCCCCAGAGGTCACTATAACCTCACTAGTTAATCAAGGCAGGAATCAGGCTGTCACCACTAGATGGCGTCGTCCATATGGCGGCCGATACTGTGGGGTTAGAGAGCAGACTTACAACTTCATACTTCGACGATGTAGTCAGGTTCGTAACATCCCCATACCCATCCTGTGAACAGTAGTGGACACCATACCCTATCCTGTGGACAGTAGTGGACACCATACCCTATCCTGTGGACGGTAGTGGACCCCATACCCATCCTGTGGACGGTAGTGGACACCATACCCATCCTGTGGACGGTGGTGGACACCATACCCATCCTGTGGGTGGTAGTGGACCCCATACACTTACTGTGAGCGGTAGTGGACCCCATACCCATCCTGTGGACGGTAGTGGACCCCATACCCATCCTGTGGACGGTAGTGGACACCATACCCATCCTGTGGACGGTGGTGGACACCATACCCATCCTGTGGGTGGTAGTGGACCCCATACACTTACTGTGAGCGGTAGTGGACCCCATTCCCATCCTGTGGTCGGTAGTGGACCCCATACCCATCCTGTGGACGGTGGTGGACACCATACCCATCCTGTGGGTGGTAGTGGACCCCATACACTTACTGTGAGCGGTAGTGGACCCCATACCCATCCTGTGGACGGTAGTGGACCCCATACCCATCCTGTGGACGGTAGTGGACACCATACCCATCCTGTGGACGGTGGTGGACACCATACCCATCCTGTGGGTGGTAGTGGACCCCATACACTTACTGTGAGCGGTAGTGGACCCCATACCCATCCTGTGGACGGTAGTGGACCCCATACCCATCCTGTGGACGGTGGTGGACACCATACCCATCCTGTGGGTGGTAGTGGACCCCATGCACTTACTGTGAGCGGTAGTGGACCCCATACCCATCCTGTGGACGGTAGTGGACCCCATACCCATCCTGTGGACGGTAGTGGACACCATACCCATTCTGTGGACGGTGGTGGACACCATAAACATCCTGTGGGTGGTAGTGGACCCCATACACTTACTGTGAGCGGTAGTGGACCCCATACCCATCCTGTGGACGGTAGTGGACACCATACCCATCCTGTGGACAGTAGTGGACCCCATACACATCTTGTTAGCGGTCCTAGACCCCACACCAATCCTCTGAGCTGTAATGGACCCACATACATATCCTGTGGACGGTAGAGGACCTCATACTCGTCGTGTGGATGGTAATGGACCGCATACCTATCCATTGGACGGTAGTGGACCCCATACCCATATAGTGGACAGTAGTGGACCCCATACCCATCCTCTGGTCGGTAAGGGACTCCATAACTATCCTGTGGATGGTAGTGACCCCACACCCATCCTCTGAGCGATAGCGGACCCCATACTCATCCTGTGGACGGCAGTGACCCCAAACTCATCCTGTTGGCGGTAGTGGACCCCATACCCATCCTGTGGGCTGTAGTGCACCCCAAATCCATCCTGTGGATGGTAGGGAACCCCATACCCATCCTGTGAGTGGTAGTGGACCCCAAATGCATCCTGTGGGCAGTAGTAGACCCCATGCCCATCCTCTGGGTTGTTATGGACCCCGTACTCATCCTGGGGCGGTCGTGGACCCCATACCCTTCCTGTGGGAGATAGTCGACCCCATACCAATCATTTTAGCGGTAGTGGACCCAATACCCATCCTATGGGTGGTAGTGGACCCCATAATCGTCCTATGGGAGGTAGTGAACCCTATATTCATCCTGTGGACGGTAGGGGACCACATACCCATCCTCTGGGCGGTAGTGGACCCCATACCCATCCTGTGGACGGAGGTGGACCCCATACCCATCATGTGGATGGTAGTGGACGCCATATCCATCCTGTGAGTAGTAGTGGACCCCATATGCGTCCTGTGGGCGGTAGTAGACCCCATACCCATCCTGTGGGTGGCAGTGGACCACATGCCAATCCAGTGGACGATACCGGACCCCATACCCCTCCTTAGTTCTGTAGTGGACCCCATACGCATCCTGTGAGCGGTCCTAGACCCCACACCAATCCTCTGAGCTGTAGTAGACCCCCATACCCATCCAGTGGATGGTAATGGACCTCATACCCATCGTGTGGACGGTAATGGATCCCATACCCTTCCATTGGACGGTAGTGGACCCCATACCCATCATGTGGATGGTAGTGGACGCCATATCCATCCTGTGAGTAGTAGTGGACCCCATATGCGTCCTGTGGGCGGTAGTAGACCCCATACCCATCCTGTGGGTGGTAGTGGACCCCATACGCATTCTGTGAGCGGTAGTGGACCCCATGCCAATCCAGTGGACGGTAGCGGACCCCATACCCCTCCTTTGTTCTGTAGTGGACCCCATACGCATCCTGTAAGCAGTCCAAGACCCCACTCCACTCCTCTGAGCTGTAATGGACCCCCATATATATCCTGTGGACGGTAGTGGACCTCATACCCGTCGTGTGGACTGTAATGGACCCCATACCCATCCTGTGGACAGTAGTGGACCCCATACCCATCCTGTGGACGGCAGTGGACCCCATACCCATCCGCTGGGCGGTAGCGGACCCCATACCCATCCTGTGGACGGTAGGGGACCCCATACCCATCCTGTGAGTGGTAGTGGTCCCCATGTGCATCCTATTGGCGGTAGTGCACCCCATACCCATCCTGTGAGTGGCAGTTGACCCCATAAACATCCTCTGAGCGGTAGTGGACCCCATACCCATCCTCTGGACGGTAGTGGACCCCATACCCATCCTCTGGACGGTAGTAGACCCCATACCCATCGTCTGGGCGGTTGTGGACACCATACTCATCCTGGGGCGGTCGTGGACCCCATACTCTTCCTATGGGTGAGAGTGGACCCCATACCCAACTTCTGGGCGGTAGTGGACCATATGCCCTTTCTCTGGGCGGTAGTGGACCCCATACCCATCCTCTGGACAGTAGTGAACCCCATACCCATCCTGTGGACGGAGGTGGACCCCATACCCATCATGTGGATGGTAGTGGAGCCATACCCATCCTGTGAGTAGTAGTGGACCCCATATGCATCCTGTGGGCGGTAGAAGACCCCATACCCAACCTGTGGGTGGTAGTGGACCCCATACTCTTCCTGTGAGTGGTAGTGGACCCCATGCCCATCCTCTGGGCGGTAGCGGGTCCCATACCCCTCCTGTGAGTGGTAGTGGACCCCATGTGCATTCTGTTGGCAGTAGTGCACCCCATACCCATCCTGTGGATGGGTTTGGGGTAGTGGACCCCATACCAGTCCTCTGGGCGATAGTGGACGCCATACCCATCGTGTGGACGGTAATGGACCCTATACCCATCCATTGGATGGTAGTGGACCCAATACCCATCCTGTGGATGGTAGTGGTCGCCATACCCATCCTCTGGGCGATAAAGGACCCCATACACATCCTCTAGATGGTAGTGGACCCCATACACATCCTCTGGGCGGTAGTGGACCCATACCCATCCTGTGGACAATAGTGGACCCCATTCCCATCCTCTAGGTGGTAGTGGACCCCATACCCATCCTGTGGATGGTACTGGACCCCATACCCATCCTGTAAGTGGTAGTAGACCCCATATGCATCCTGTGGGCGGTAGCAGACCCCATACCCATCCTGTGGGTGGTAGTAGACCCCATACACATTCTGTGAGCGGTAGTGGACCCCTTACTCATCCTCTGGGAAGTGGTGGACCCCATACCCATCCTGTGGACGGTAATGGACCCCATACGCATCTTGTTGGCGGTAGTGGACCCCATACCCATCCTGTGGGCGGTATTGGACGCCATACCCATCCTGTGGACGGTAGTGGACCCCATACCCATCCTGTGGATGGTATTGGACCCCTTACCCATCCCGAGAGTGGTAGTTGACCTCATAAGCATCCTGGGGCGGTCGTGGACCCCATACTCTTCCTGTGGGTGATAGTGGAATCCATACCCAGCTTCTGGGCGGTAGTGGACCCCAAACCCTTTCTCTGGACAGTAGTGGACCACATACCCATTCTGAGGACGGAAGTGGACCCCATAGCCATCATGTGGATAGTAGTGGACGCCATACCCATTCTGTGAGTAGTAGTGTACCCCATATGCATCCTGTGGGCGGTAGTAGACCCCATACCCATCCTGTGGGTGGTAGTGGACCACATGCCAATCCAGTGGACGATACCGGACCCCATACCCCTCCTTAGTTCTGTAGTGGACCCCATACGCATCCTGTGAGCGGTCCTAGACCCCACACCAGTCCTCTGAGCTGTAGTAGACCCCCATACCCATCCAGTGGATGGTAATGGACCTCATACCCATCGTGTGGACGGTAATGGATCCCATACCCTTCCATTGGACGGTAGTGGACCCCATACCCATATAGTGGACAGTAGTGGACCCCATACCCATCCTCTGGGCGGTAAGGGACTCCATACCCATCCTATGGACAGTAGTGGACCCCATACCCATCCTGTGGACGGCACTGGACCCCATACCCATCCTCTGGGCGGTATCGGAACCTATACCCATCCTGTGGACGGTAGTGGACCCCGTACCCATCCTGTGAGTGGTAGTGGAACCCATGTGCATACTGTTGGCGGTAGTGCACCCCATACCCATCCCGTGGATTGTAGTGGACCCCCATACTCATCCTCTGGGCGGCAGTGGACCCCATACCCATCCTGTGGAGGGTAGTGAACCCCATGCCCATTCTGTAAGAGGTAGTGGACCCCATATGCATCCTGTGGGCGGTAGTGGAACCCATACCCATCCTCTGGATGGTAGTGGACCCCATACCCATCCTCTGGTCGGTAGCGGACCCAATACCAATCCTTTGGACGGTAGGGGACCCGTAATCATCCTGTGGACGGTATTGGACCCCATACCCTTCCTGTGCGCGGTAGCAGACCCAATACCCATCCTCTAGGTGGTAGTTGACCCCATACACATTCTGTGAGCGGTAGTGGACCCCATACCTATCCTCTGGGCGGTAGAGTACCCCAGACCCATCCAGTGGACGGTAGTGAACCCCATACCTATCCTCTGGGCGGTAGAGTACCCCATACCCATCCAATGGATGGTAGCGGAACCCATACCCTTCATTTGTTTTGTAGTGGACCCCATACGCATCCTGTGAGCGGTCCTAGACCCCACACCAATCCTCTGAGCTGTAGTAGACCCCCATACCCATCGTGTGGACGGTAATGACCCCATACCCATCCATTGGACAGTAGTGGACCGCATACCCATCCTGTGGGCTGTAGTGGACCCCATACCCATCCTGTGGGCGGTAGTGGACCCCATACCTATCCTGTGGACGGTAGTGGACCCCATACCCATCCTGTGAACAGTAGTGGACCCAAAACTCATCCTGTGAGTGGTAGGTGACCCCATTAGCATCCTGTGGGCGGTAGTGGACCCCATACCCATCCAGTGGGCGGTAGTGGACCCCATACTCATCCTGTGGGCGGTAGTGAACCGCATTCCCATCCTGTGGACGGTAATGGACCCATACCCATCTTGTGGGCGGTAGTGGACCCCATACCCATCTTGTGGGCGGTAGTGGACCCCATACCCATCCTGTGGACGGTAGTGGACCCCATACCCATCCTCTGGGTGGTAGTGGACCCCATGCCCATACTGTGAGTGGTAGGTGACCCCATTAGCATCCTGTGGGCGGTAGTGGACCCCATACCCATCCTGTGAGCGGTAGTGGACCCCATACCCATCCTGTGGAAGGTAATGGACCCCATACCCATCCCCTGGGCGGTAGTGGACATCATACCCATCCTGTGAGTGGTAGGTGACCCCATACCCATCCTGTGGACGGTAGTGGACCCCATACCCATCCTGTGGGCTGTAGTGGACCCCATACCCATCCTGTGGGCGGTAGTGGACCCCATACCTATCCTGTGGACGGTAGTGGACCCCATACCCATCCTGTGAACAGTAGTGGACCCAAAACTCATCCTGTGAGTGGTAGGTGACCCCATTAGCATCCTGTGGGCGGTAGTGGACCCCATACCCATCCAGTGGGCGGTAGTGGACCCCATACTCATCCTGTGGGCGGTAGTGAACCGCATTCCCATCCTGTGGACGGTAATGGACCCATACCCATCTTGTGGGCGGTAGTGGACCCCATACCCATGTTGTGGGCGGTAGTGGACCCCATACCCATCCTGTGGACGGTAGTGGACCCCATACCCATCCTCTGGGTGGTAGTGGACCCCATGCCCATCCTGTGAGTGGTAGGTGACCCCATTAGCATCCTGTGGGCGGTAGTGGACCCCATACCCATCCTGTGAGCGGTAGTGGACCCCATACCCATCCTGTGGAAGGTAATGGACCCCATACCCATCCCCTGGGCGGTAGTGGACATCATACCCATCCTGTGAGTGGTAGGTGACCCCATACCCATCCTGTGGACGGTAGTGGACCCCATACCCATCTTCTGGGCGGTATTGGACCTCATACCCATCCTCTGGGAGGTAGTGGACCCCATACCTATCATGTGAGTGGTAGGTGACCCCATAAGCATTCTGTGGGCGGTAGTGCACTCCATACCCATCCTGTGGATGGTAGTGGACCCACATACCCATCCTCTGGGGGGTAGTGGACCCCATACCCATCGTGTGAACGGTAATGGACCCTGTACCCATCAATTGGATGGTAGTGGACCCCATACCCATCGTGTGAACGGTAATGGACCCTGTACCCATCAATTGGATGGTAGTGGACCCCATACCCATCCAGTGGACAGTAGTGGATCCCATACCAATCCTCTGGGCGGTAGGGGTGTCCGTACCCATCCTGTGAACGGTAGTGACCCCATACCCATCTTCTGGGCGGTAGTGGACCCCATACCCATCCTTTGGACGGTAGTGGACCCCATACCCATCCTGTGAACAGTAGTGGACCCAAAACTCATCCTGTGAGTGGTAGGTGACCCCATTAGCATCCTGTGGGCGGTAGTGGACCCCATACCCATCCTGTGGGCGGTAGTGGACCCCATACCCATCCTGTGGGCGGTAGTGAACCGCATTCCCATCCTGTGGACGGTAATGGACCCATACCCATCTTGTGGGCGGTAGTGGACCCCATACCCATCTTGTGGGCGGTAGTGGACCCCATACCCATCCTGTGGACGGTAGTGGACCCCATACCCATCCTCTGGGTGGTAGTGGACCCCATACCCATCCTGTGAGTGGTAGGTGACCCCATTAGCATCCTGTGGGCGGTAGTGGACCCCATACCCATCCTGTGGGCGGTAGTGGACCCCATACCCATCCTCTGGGTGGTAGTGGACCCCATACCCATCCTGTGAGTGGTAGGTGACCCCATTAGCATCCTGTGGGCGGTAGTGGACCCCATACCCATCCTGTGGGCGGTAGTAGACTCCATACCCATCCCCTGGGCGGTAGTGGACATCATACCCATCCTGTGAGTGGTAGGTGACCCCATACCCATCCTGTGGACGGTAGTGGACCCCATACCCATCTTCTGGGCGGTAGTGGACCTCATACCCATCCTGTGAGTGGTAGATGACCCCATAAGCATCCTGTGGGCAGTAGTAGACCCCATACCCATCCTGTGGGCGGTTGTGGACACCATACTCATCCTGGGGCGGTCGTGGACCCCATACTCTTCCTGTGGGTGATAGTGGACCCCATACCCATCTTCTGGGTGGTAGTGGACCCCATACCCTTTCTCTGGGTGGTAGTGGACCCCATACCCATCCCGTGGACAGTAGTGGACTCCATACCCATCCTGTGGATGGTATTGGACCCCTTACCCATCCTGTGAGTGGTAGTTGACCCCATAAGCATCCTGTGGGCGGTAATGGACCCCATACCCATCCTCTGGACGGTAGTAGACCCCATACCCATCCAATGGGCGGTTGTGAACACCGAACTCATCCTGGGGCGGTCGTGGACCCCATACTCTTCCTGTGGGTGATAGTGGACCCCATACCCGTCCTGTGGACAGTAGTGGGCCCCGTACCCATCATGTGGATGATAGTGGACGCCATACCCATCCTGAGAGTAGTAGTGGACCCCATACTCTTCCTGTGAGCGGTAGTGGACCCGATGTGCATCCTGTTGTCGGTAGTGCACCCCATACCCATCCTGAGGATGGTAGTGGACCCCATACCCATCCTCTGGGCGGAAGTGGACCCCATACTCATCCTCTGGGCGGTTGTGGACCTAGTACTCATTCTTGGGCGGTCGTGGACCCCATACTTTTCCTGTGGGTAATAGTCGACCCCATGCCCATCCTGTGAGTGGTAGTAGACCCCTTATGCATCCTGTGTGCGGTAGTGGACCCCATACCCATCCTGTTAGCGGTCTTAGACCCCACACCAATCCTCTTAGCTGTAGTGGACCCCCATATCTATGCTGTGGACGGTAATGGACCCCGTACCCATCCTGTGGACGGTAGTGGACGTCATACCCATCGTGTGAACGGTAATGGATCCCACACCCATCCATTGGACGGAAGTGGACCCCATACCCATCAATTGGACAGTAGTGGACCCCATACCCTTCCTCTGGGCGGTAGGGGACGCCATACCCATCCATTGAACGGTATAGTGACCCCATTTCCATTCTCTGGGCAGTAGTGTACCCCATACCCATCCTGCGGACGTTAACGGACCCCATACCCATCCTTTGGGCGGTAGTGGACCCCATACCTATCCTGTGGAGGGTAGTGGACCCTATATCCATCCTGTGGGCGGTAGTTGACCCCATACCCATCCTGTGGATGGTAGTGGACCCCATACCCATCGTTTGGGTGGTAGTGGACCCCAAACCCATCCTGTGGGCGGTATTGGACCCCATATCTATCCAGTGGGTGGTAGTGGACCCCCATACTCATTCTGATGGCGGTAACGGACTCCATACGCAACCTGTGGGCGATATTGAACCCCATACCCGTCCTGTGGATGGTAGTGGACTCCATGGCCATCCTGTGGGCGGTAGTGGACCCCATACCCATCCTGTGGGCGGTAGGGAACCCCATACCTATCCTGTGGGTGGTAGTGGACCCCCATACTCATTCTGATGGCGGTAGTGGACTCCATACCCATCTTGTAAGCAGTATTGAACCCCTATAGCCATCATGTGATCAGTAGTGGGCCCCATACCTCTCCTACAGTAAATAGTGGACCCCATTTACAACCAACAGGTGTTAATGGACTCCATACCTATGCTACGGGTAGTGAGTAGGATAAATTGAGACAAGAACCATGCGCAACACTTGAGCAAGGGAGGCTACTAGGCCCCCCTGCTCAGGTATTGTAAATGGCTCTAGTCATAAGGAGTGATGGGGAGGGGGAGGTCCCCGAGCATGCACATGTGGTCTAGCGGCACAATGTGGGTCGCTGGGGGGGGGAGGTGTCTCCGCGTGCCCGGGTGTGGTTTCGTGGGGTGTTGTGGGTCGCAGGGGGGTGTCTCCGCGTGCCCGTGTGTGGTCTCGTGGGGTGTTGTGGGTCGCCGGGGGTTTCTCCGTGTGCCCAGGTGTGGTCTCATGGGGGTGTTGTGGGTCGGGGGGGAAGGGGAAGTAAAATATGTTAGTATAGGAACAGGTGTGCAGCAGGAGTAATTGTAAGATAAAGGTGTATGTGTAGGTAACGTAGACTTAAGCAGCATATGTGGATTTATATAGTTCAGGTTGTTGACCTTGAAAGTTATAGGGACAGGACTTTTCTCTTCTCCATCCCCAAGAGAAAACTCATATCCTTATAACTTTCAAGGTCAACAACCTGATCATTGAAACGTGTAGGCAGCACAAATACCTTAGAGTTGGTATTAACAGTGACATTGTAAATGATCTACACCATAGGTTAAAAGAAAGACTAAAACCATTGAGAATATTCTGGTAAGAATATTGGTATCAATATTAAATATGCTAGACTATTCTATATGATGTTCCTTAGATCTCTCGTTGATTATAATGCTCTGCACTTAATTAATTTCCCGTCCTCTGTGTTGGACAAACTTGAAGTAGTACAGAATGAGGCCATGAGGATAATTCTTGGTGCTCCAAGATGCACAAGAATCATCAACATGCGGGAAGAACTGAAGCTTCCAACCATACTAGAGAAAATAATGCAAGTCAACACCACCTTTTGCCTTAAAGTCATGAGAGACCCTACATCTCCTGCATTGCTCAGAGACAAATTATTTAGTGCTGTTAATACCCTTTTGACTGGTGCCGACATACCAACTCACTCCTTTTATGATAATTGGCTGAGCTACAATGCTTACAATCTCATTAAACTTAACATTCCTTTTAAGTGCAATCTACCTGTTTCTGATATTCCTCTTTATCTGTATCCCACCATTCAAGTATCATACACACCTGTCACCAAGAAAGATAATGAGAATCTTGCTCTTCTCAAAGCTGTCACTCTTGAAACAATTGCCTCCTCCATCGAGAGTTTAAGATCTCACGAGCACTGTGTCTACACCGACGGCTCAGTCCAATCCTCTACTAGATGGACAGCAGCGGCATGTAGGTTTTATAGAAATAATATTTGCACAAAGACTGTCAGTGTCAGAGTAAACAACTGGCTGACCTCCACACAAGCAGAACTAGCAGCATTACACTTAGCTACCAGTACATTAAAAAACATTGGAGGAGGAATAATATTCTGTGATTCAAAGTCTGCTCTTCAAGCAATCGAAAACTTCTCTTGGAAGATCGACAGCAAGAACCTCATACTCCCAATTATAAATGACCTAATTGATGCACAGAGTAAAGGGTCTCGAATCTCCTTTGTATGGATATCTTCACACATAAATATAACCCATCATAATGAGACAGACATTGCAGCCAAATTAGCGTATAACAAGTTTGAAGTTGAATTTGATCTAGGTATCCCCATCTCTGCTGTCAAAACTGTATTGGTCCAAACATTCAGATCTGATAGGAAAGAACTTACTGACTCCCAACGACCTGAAAGTACTAGTATAAAAAGCTATGAATTGTTCAGATCTGAAACCTACATCTATGGGCAGCACAAAACGTCCACTAGACTGTGCGACACAGTGGTTGCTAGGATCAGGTTGGGTTACCGTTACCTGTGGCAGGTGGCTGCAGGTGACGGATCTCCCAATCCTGAGCACTCCAGTTGCAAACTCTGTGAGCAGGAACTACGGCACGATCTCCCACACTATATCACTAAATGCCCAGTTATTAGACCTTTCAGTCCAGTTGGCATGAGGTACCTGGAGCTTTGCAATAACTTTATTCACTCTCGTATTCTTGAAGATATCCTCACAGAGTACCCAAAATTTGCCAGTGCAGGCTACTAATCACATGGCACTGTATGACTAACCATCCTGCGAGATGGGGACTTGTATTACCACTGCTGCCTTATTCAATCTTGTGTTGCTGATATCCTCAAAATGCATCCGGAGTCTGCCAGTGCAGATTGCTTATCACATACCTCTGTATGACTAACCATCCTGTGTGATGGGGATTTTTTAGCATCATCTAGTTAGCTTTTTTGACACTGTACTCCACTTCATATAGTCTAGGGTAGCTGCACTAATGCAGATGTACCTCATATATTAATAAAAAAAATAGTTAAATAATAATACTAATAGTATGTAGGATTGAGATGGGTATGTTGAGGAAGGAGAGGCCCCCCACACACATGAGAACATAGACCTAGGAGATCGGATATATTAAGTGATACAGTTATGGAAGGGTGTGTGAAGTGGGTGGCACGAGAGGATGTGAAGGGCCGACCCAGGGAGTCATCTGGGAGGCATCGGCAGTCAGCCCTCACACTCTCCCTCTCTCTCCTGATTAAACAATAAGGTCTGTGGTATGTTAGCAAAAGTTAAGATGTTCCCAGCATGTATAGTTGACAGTCTGAAGGAGCTGTATGTATTTCCAACGGGACACTTCTTACCGCCGCCGCCGCCCACGTCATAATACACGAGGGTAGAGGCGGGTCTCGCAGCAGCAGTCGAGAAGGCCTTCAACACACACTCTGAGAGGAGGTTATTAGTTCTTCTCATACACAGAGTTCTAGAGTATAGGTGTTGACGGTGGTTCGTCTCTGCTGCTGCTGAGAGGGTGAGTGAGGAATCCACAATATTTGTAAACAATGGCCCCTCACCTCTCCCGTCCCCTTCACCCTCCATCTAGAAGCATAGGGAGTTCCACATGCCACATGGCACATACCGCATGGCCCATACCACATGCTACGTGGCTAGGAGAGAGGGTAATAGGGTTTCGTGGGGGGTCTGTGTTCGTCACTGTCTCAGCTTTATTAGTTGTTTATCGCCTCCTCCACTTAGAGTTGACTGGCAACCCACACCATAACACACAAGGTGTAAGGTAACTCGCCCAATGGTCTAGGAGGTAACATTAATCCATGTCGAAAAATGGAGCTAAGAGGACCGGTCTAGCCTCTTTGATGTGACGAGTGGTAGTGTGGTACATGAGCGGGAGAGGTTTGTCAACAATACCCTGCATCCAACCCTCCCCCTCCCCTTTGCGCGCTCCCCATCACTCATCGGTGGGTGTGTGAGTGTTTTGTAACATTGTCTAGAATAAGGAAGGTTCACACATCCTGTTTATTCTGCATTAGTTTGAAACAGCTTGCCGGGTATGCTGTTACTTGTTAATGTTGATAGTTTTTTTTTCAGTACAGAAAGAGATGAGTATCAGTTTATCTCCACCGCATCTTCCACAATTGTTGTTGTTGATTGTCACCCCCCCTCTCATCATACCACACAAGGGGCCTCCACTTCTGAGGTATGAGAGATTACCACAAGGTGTGTGGGAGCAGTGGGTCTCACATCTGGTTATGTTACCTCTAAACTACACGAGACGGGACTGTTGCATGTTTATGTATGGCTGTGTATTACCACTACGGGCGCTCCTGGCCGCTCCCTCCTCTCCTGGGCTGGACGGTAGAGCGACGGTCTCGCTTCATGCAGATCGGCGTTCAATCCCCGACCGTCCAAGTAGTTGGGCACCATTCCTTTCCCACCGTGCCATCCCAAATCCTTATCCTGACCCCTTCCCAGTGCTCTATAGTCGTAATGGCTTGGCGCTTTCCCCTGATAATTCCCTCCCTCCTCTCCCTTCCCCCCTGCACTTAGCACTCACTTAACATCCCTCAGATTAACAGCCTACATGCATTTCTCTGCATTCAGAATAATAAATAAACATTAGGGAGTAAACCCATTTATATATAATTTTATTCTTTTATTAAACACTTACCCATCCCCTTACACTGGACCCCTTACCCATCCCGAGAGTGGTAGTTGACCTCATAAGCATCCTGGGGCGGTCGTGGACCCCATACTCTTCCTGTGGGTGATAGTGGAATCCATACCCATCTTCTGGGCGGTAGTGGACCCCAAACCCTTTCTCTGGACAGTAGTGGACCACATACCCATTCTGAGGACGGAAGTGGACCCCATACCCATCCTGTGGGTGGTAGTGGACCACATGCCAATCCAGTGGACGATACCGGACCCCATACCCCTCCTTAGTTCTGTAGTGGACCCCATACGCATCCTGTGAGCGGTCCTAGACCCCACACCAGTCCTCTGAGCTGTAGTAGACCCCCATACCCATCCAGTGGATGGTAATGGACCTCATACCCATCGTGTGGACGGTAATGGATCCCATACCCTTCCATTGGACGGTAGTGGACCCCATACCCATATAGTGGACAGTAGTGGACCCCATACCCATCCTCTGGGCGGTAAGGGACTCCATACCCATCCTATGGACAGTAGTGGACCCCATACCCATCCTGTGGACGGCACTGGACCCCATACCCATCCTCTGGGCGGTATCGGAACCTATACCCATCCTGTGGACGGTAGTGGACCCCGTACCCATCCTGTGAGTGGTAGTGGAACCCATGTGCATACTGTTGGCGGTAGTGCACCCCATACCCATCCCGTGGATTGTAGTGGACCCCCATACTCATCCTCTGGGCGGCAGTGGACCCCATACCCATCCTGTGGAGGGTAGTGAACCCCATGCCCATTCTGTGAGAGGTAGTGGACCCCATATGCATCCTGTGGGCGGTAGTGGAACCCATACCCATCCTCTGGATGGTAGTGGACCCCATACCCATCCTCTGGTCGGTAGCGGACCCAATACCAATCCTTTGGACGGTAGTGGACCCGTAATCATCCTGTGGACGGTATTGGACCCCATACCCTTCCTGTGCGCGGTAGCAGACCCAATACCCATCCTCTAGGTGGTAGTTGACCCCATACACATTCTGTGAGCGGTAGTGGACCCCATACCTATCCTCTGGGCGGTAGAGTACCCCAGACCCATCCAGTGGACGGTAGTGAACCCCATACCTATCCTCTGGGCGGTAGAGTACCCCATACCCATCCAATGGATGGTAGCGGAACCCATACCCTTCATTTGTTTTGTAGTGGACCCCATACGCATCCTGTGAGTGGTCCTAGACCCCACACCAATCCTCTGAGCTGTAGTAGACCCCCATACCCATCGTGTGGACGGTAATGACCCCATACCCATCCATTGGACAGTAGTGGACCGCATACCCATCCTGTGGGCTGTAGTGGACCCCATACCCATCCTGTGGGCGGTAGTGGACCCCATACCTATCCTGTGGACGGTAGTGGACCCCATACCCATCCTGTGAACAGTAGTGGACCCAAAACTCATCCTGTGAGTGGTAGGTGACCCCATTAGCATCCTGTGGGCGGTAGTGGACCCCATACCCATCCAGTGGGCGGTAGTGGACCCCATACCCATCCTGTGGGCGGTAGTGAACCGCATTCCCATCCTGTGGACGGTAATGGACCCATACCCATCTTGTGGGCGGTTGTGGACCCCATACCCATCTTGTGGGCGGTAGTGGACCCCATACCCATCCTGTGGACGGTAGTGGACCCCATACCCATCCTCTGGGTGGTAGTGGACCCCATGCCCATCCTGTGAGTGGTAGGTGACCCCATTAGCATCCTGTGGGCGGTAGTGGACCCCATACCCATCCTGTGAGCGGTAGTGGACCCCATACCCATCCTGTGGAAGGTAATGGACCCCATACCCATCCCCTGGGCGGTAGTGGACATCATACCCATCCTGTGAGTGGTAGGTGACCCCATACCCATCCTGTGGACGGTAGTGGACCCCATACCCATCTTCTGGGCGGTATTGGACCTCATACCCATCCTCTGGGAGGTAGTGGACCCCATACCTATCATGTGAGTGGTAGGTGACCCCATAAGCATTCTGTGGGCGGTAGTGCACTCCATACCCATCCTGTGGATGGTAGTGGACCCACATACCCATCCTCTGGGGGGTAGTGGACCCCATACCCATCGTGTGAACGGTAATGGACCCTGTACCCATCAATTGGATGGTAGTGGACCCCATACCCATCGTGTGAACGGTAATGGACCCTGTACCCATCAATTGGATGGTAGTGGACCCCATACCCATCCAGTGGACAGTAGTGGATCCCATACCAATCCTCTGGGCGGTAGGGGTGTCCGTACCCATCCTGTGAACGGTAGTGACCCCATACCCATCTTCTGGGCGGTAGTGGACCCCATACCCATCCTGTGGACGGTAGTGGACCCCATACCCATCCTGTGAACAGTAGTGGACCCAAAACTCATCCTGTGAGTGGTAGGTGACCCCATTAGCATCCTGTGGGCGGTAGTGGACCCCATACCCATCCTGTGGGCGGTAGTGGACCCCATACCCATCCTGTGGGCGGTAGTGAACCGCATTCCCATCCTGTGGACGGTAATGGACCCATACCCATCTTGTGGGCGGTAGTGGACCCCATACCCATCTTGTGGGCGGTAGTGGACCCCATACCCATCCTGTGGACGGTAGTGGACCCCATACCCATCCTCTGGGTGGTAGTGGACCCCATACCCATCCTGTGAGTGGTAGGTGACCCCATTAGCATCCTGTGGGCGGTAGTGGACCCCATACCCATCCTGTGGGCGGTAGTGGACCCCATACCCATCCTCTGGGTGGTAGTGGACCCCATACCCATCCTGTGAGTGGTAGGTGACCCCATTAGCATCCTGTGGGCGGTAGTGGACCCCATACCCATCCTGTGGGCGGTAGTGGACCCCATACCCATCCCCTGGGCGGTAGTGGACATCATACCCATCCTGTGAGTGGTAGGTGACCCCATACCCATCCTGTGGACGGTAGTGGACCCCATACCCATCTTCTGGGCGGTAGTGGACCTCATACCCATCCTGTGAGTGGTAGATGACCCCATAAGCATCCTGTGGGCAGTAGTAGACCCCATACCCATCCTGTGGGCGGTTGTGGACACCATACTCATCCTGGGGCGGTCGTGGACCCCATACTCTTCCTGTGGGTGATAGTGGACCCCATACCCATCTTCTGGGTGGTAGTGGACCCCATACCCTTTCTCTGGGTGGTAGTGGACCCCATACCCATCCCGTGGACAGTAGTGGACTCCATACCCATCCTGTGGATGGTATTGGACCCCTTACCCATCCTGTGAGTGGTAGTTGACCCCATAAGCATCCTGTGGGCAGTAGTAGACCCCATACCCATCCTGTGGGCGGTTGTGGACACCATACTCATCCTGGGGCGGTCGTGGACCCCATACTCTTCCTGTGGGTGATAGTGGACCCCATACCCATCTTCTGGGTGGTAGTGGACCCCATACCCTTTCTCTGGGTGGTAGTGGACCCCATACCCATCCCGTGGACAGTAGTGAACTCCATACCCATCCTGTGGATGGTATTGGACCCCTTACCCATCCTGTGAGTGGTAGTTGACCCCATAAGCATCCTGTGGGCGGTAATGGACCCCATACCCATCCTCTGGACGGTAGTAGACCCCATACCCATCCAATGGGCGGTTGTGAACACCGAACTCATCCTGGGGCGGTCGTGGACCCCATACTCTTCCTGTGGGTGATAGTGGACCCCATACCCGTCCTGTGGACAGTAGTGGGCCCCGTACCCATCATGTGGATGATAGTGGACGCCATACCCATCCTGAGAGTAGTAGTGGACCCCATACTCTTCCTGTGAGCGGTAGTGGACCCGATGTGCATCCTGTTGTCGGTAGTGCACCCCATACCCATCCTGAGGATGGTAGTGGACCCCATACCCATCCTCTGGGCGGAAGTGGACCCCATACTCATCCTCTGGGCGGTTGTGGACCTAGTACTCATTCTTGGGCGGTCGTGGACCCCATACTCTTCCTGTGGGTAATAGTCGACCCCATGCCCCTCCTGTGAGTGGTAGTAGACCCCTTATGCATCCTGTGTGCGGTAGTGGACCCCATACCCATCCTGTTAGCGGTCTTAGACCCCACACCAATCCTCTTAGCTGTAGTGGACCCCCATATCTATGCTGTGGACGGTAATGGACCCCATACCCATCCTGTGGACGGTAGTGGACGTCATACCCATCGTGTGAACGGTAATGGATCCCACACCCATCCATTGGACGGAAGTGGACCCCATACCCATCAATTGGACAGTAGTGGACCCCATACCCTTCCTCTGGGCGGTAGGGGACGCCATACCCATCCATTGAACGGTATAGTGACCCCATTTCCATTCTCTGGGCAGTAGTGTACCCCATACCCATCCTGCGGACGTTAACGGACCCCATACCCATCCTTTGGGCGGTAGTGGACCCCATACCTATCCTGTGGAGGGTAGTGGACCCTATACCCATCCTGTGGGCGGTAGTTGACCCCATACCCATCCTGTGGATGGTAGTGGACCCCATACCCATCGTTTGGGTGGTAGTGGACCCCAAACCCATCCTGTGGGCGGTATTGGACCCCATATCTATCCAGTGGGTGGTAGTGGACCCCCATACTCATTCTGATGGCGGTAACGGACTCCATACGCAACCTGTGGGCGACATTGAACCCCATACCCGTCCTGTGGATGGTAGTGGACTCCATGGCCATCCTGTGGGCGGTAGTGGACCCCATACCCATCCTGTGGGCGGTAGGGAACCCCATACCTATCCTGTGGGTGGTAGTGGACCCCCATACTCATTCTGATGGCGGTAGTGGACTCCATACCCATCTTGTAAGCAGTATTGAACCCCTATAGCCATCATGTGATCAGTAGTGGGCCCCATACCTCTCCTACAGTAAATAGTGGACCCCATTTACAACCAACAGGTGTTAATGGACTCCATACCTATGCTACGGGTAGTGAGTAGGATAAATTGAGACAAGAACCATGCGCAACACTTGAGCAAGGGAGGCTACTAGGCCCCCCTGCTCAGGTATTGTAAATGGCTCTAGTCATTAGGAGTGATGGGGAGGGGGAGGTCCCCGAGCATGCACATGTGGTCTAGCGGCACAATGTGGGTCGCTGGGGGGGGGGAGGTGTCTCCGCGTGCCCGGGTGTGGTTTCGTGGGGTGTTGTGGGTCGCAGGGGGGTGTCTCCGCGTGCCCGTGTGTGGTCTCGTGGGGTGTTGTGGGTCGCCGGGGGTTTCTCCGTGTGCCCAGGTGTGGTCTCATGGGGGTGTTGTGGGTCGGGGGGGAAGGGGAAGTAAAATATGTTAGTATAGGAACAGGTGTGCAGCAGGAGTAATTGTAAGATAAAGGTGTATGTGTAGGTAACGTAGATTTAAGCAGCATATGTGGATTTATATAGTTCAGGTTGTTGACCTTGAAAGTTATAGGGACAGGACTTTTCTCTTCTCCATCCCCAAGAGAAAACTCATATCCTTATAACTTTCAAGGTCAACAACCTGAACATTGAAACGTGTAGGCAGCACAAATACCTTAGAGTTGGTATTAACAGTGACATTGTAAATGATCTACACCATAGGTTAAAAGAAAGATTAAAACCATTGAGAATATTCTGGTAAGAATATTGGTATCAATATTAAATATGCTAGACTATTCTATATGATGTTCCTTAGATCTCTCGTTGATTATAATGCTCTGCACTTAATTAATTTCCCGTCCTCTGTGTTGGACAAACTTGAAGTAGTACAGAATGAGGCCATGAGGATAATTCTTGGTGCTCCAAGATGCACAAGAATCATCAACATGCGGGAAGAACTGAAGCTTCCAACTATACTAGAGAAAATAATGCAAGTCAACACCACCTTTTGCCTTAAAGTCATGAGAGACCCTACATCTCCTGCATTGCTCAGAGACAAATTATTTAGTGCTGTTAACACCCTTTTGACTGGTGCCGACATACCAACTCACTCCTTTTATGATAATTGGCTGAGCTACAATGCTTACAATCTCATTAAACTTAACATTCCTTTTAAGTGCAATCTACCTGTTTCTGATATTCCTCTTTATCTGTATCCCACCATTCAAGTATCATACACACCTGTCACCAAGAAAGATAATGAGAATCTTGCTCTTCTCAAAGCTGTCACTCTTGAAACAATTGCCTCCTCCATCGAGAGTTTAAGATCTCACGAGCACTGTGTCTACACCGACGGCTCAGTCCAATCCTCTACTAGATGGACAGCAGCGGCATGTAGGTTTTATAGAAATAATATTTGCACAAAGACTGTCAGTGTCAGAGTAAACAACTGGCTGACCTCCACACAAGCAGAACTAGCAGCATTACACTTAGCTACCAGTACATTAAAAAACATTGGAGGAGGAATAATATTCTGTGATTCAAAGTCTGCTCTTCAAGCAATCGAAAACTTCTCTTGGAAGATCGACAGCAAGAACCTCATACTCCCAATTATAAATGACCTAATTGATGCACAGAGTAAAGGGTCTCGAATCTCCTTTGTATGGATATCTTCACACATAAATATAACCCATCATAATGAGACAGACATTGCAGCCAAATTAGCGTGTAACAAGTTTGAAGTTGAATTTGATCTAGGTATCCCCATCTCTGCTGTCAAAACTGTATTGGTCCAAACATTCAGATCTGATAGGAAAGAACTTACTGACTCCCAACGACCTGAAAGTACTAGTATAAAAAGCTATGAATTGTTCAGATCTGAAACCTACATCTATGGGCAGCACAAAACGTCCACTAGACTGTGCGACACAGTGGTTGCTAGGATCAGGTTGGGTTACCGTTACCTGTGGCAGGTGGCTGCAGGTGACGGATCTCCCAATCCTGAGCACTCCAGTTGCAAACTCTGTGAGCAGGAACTACGGCACGATCTCCCACACTATATCACTAAATGCCCAGTTATTAGACCTTTCAGTCCAGTTGGCATGAGGTACCTGGAGCTTTGCAATAACTTTATTCACTCTCGTATTCTTGAAGATATCCTCACAGTGTACCCAAAATTTGCCAGTGCAGGCTACTAATCACATGGCCCTGTATGACTAACCATCCTGCGAGATGGGGACTTGTATTACCACTGCTGCCTTATTCAATCTTGTGTTGCTGATATCCTCAAAATGCATCCGGAGTCTGCCAGTGCAGATTGCTTATCACATACCTCTGTATGACTAACCATCCTGTGTGATGGGGATTTTTTAGCATCATCTAGTTAGCTTTTTTGACACTGTACTCCACTTCATATAGTCTAGGGTAGCTGCACTAATGCAGATGTACCTCATATATTAATAAAAAAAATAGTTAAATAATAATACTAATAGTATGTAGGATTGAGATGGGTATGTTGAGGAAGGAGAGGCCCCCCACACACATGAGAACATAGACCTAGGAGATCGGATATATTAAGTGATACAGTTATGGAAGGGTGTGTGAAGTGGGTGGCACGAGAGGATGTGAAGGGCCGGCCCAGGGAGTCATCTGGGAGGCATCGGCAGTCAGCCCTCACACTCTCCCTCTCTCTCCTGATTAAACAATAAGGTCTGTGGTATGTTAGCAAAAGTTAAGATGTTCCCAGCATGTATAGTTGACAGTCTGAAGGAGCTGTATGTATTTCCAACGGGACACTTCTTACCGCCCACGTCATAATACACGTGGGTAGAGGCGGGTCTCGCAGCAGCAGTCGAGAAGGCCTTCAACACACACTCTGAGAGGTTATTAGTTCTTCTCATACACAGAGTTCTAGAGTATAGGTGTTGACGGTGGTTCGTCTCTGCTGCTGCTGAGAGGGTAAGTGAGGAATCCACAATATTTGTAAACAATGGCCCCTCACCTCTCCCGTCCCCTTCACCCTCCATCTAGAAGCATAGGGAGTTCCACATGCCACATGGCACATACCGCATGGCCCATACCACATGCTACGTGGCTAGGAGAGAGGGTAATAGGGTTTCGTGGGGGGTCTGTGTTCGTCACTGTCTCAGCTTTATTAGTTGTTTATCGCCTCCTCCACTTAGAGTTGACTGGCAACCCACACCATAACACACAAGGTGTAAGGTAACTCGCCCAATGGTCTAGGAGGTAACATTAATCCATGTCGAAAAATGGAGCTAAGAGGACCGGTCTAGCCTCTTTGATGTGACGAGTGGTAGTGTGGTACATGAGCGGGAGAGGTTTGTCAACAATACCCTGCATCCCCCCCTCCCCTCCCCTTTGCGCGCTCCCCATCACTCATCGGTGGGTGTGTGAGTGTTTTGTAACATTGTCTAGAATAAGGAAGGTCCACACATCCTGTTTATTCTGCATTAGTTTGAAACAGCTTGCCGGGTAGGCTGTTCCTTGTTAATGTTGATAGTTTTTTTTTCAGTACAGAAAGAGATGAGTATCTGTTTATCTCCACCGCATCTTCCACAATTGTTGTTGTTGATTGTCACCCCCCCTCTCATCATACCACACAAGGGGCCTCCACTTCTGAGGTATGAGAGATTACCACAAGGTGTGTGGGAGCAGTGGGTCTCACATCTGGTTATGTTACCTCTAAACTACACGAGACGGGACTGTTGCATGTTTATGTATGGATGTGTATTACCACTACGGGCGCTCCTGGCCGCTCCCTCCTCTCCTGGGCTGGACGGTAGAGCGACGGTCTCGCTTCATGCAGATCGGCGTTCAATCCCCGACCGTCCAAGTAGTTGGGCACCATTCCTTTCCCACCGTGCCATCCCAAATCCTTATCCTGACCCCTTCCCAGTGCTCTATAGTCGTAATGGCTTGGCGCTTTCCCCTGATAATTCCCTCCCTCCCTCCCTCCTCTCCCTTCCCCCCTGCACTTAGCACTCACTTAACATCCCTCAGATTAACAGCCTACATGCATTTCTCTGCATTCAGAATAATAAATAAACATTAGGGAGTAAACCCATTTATATATAATTTTATTCTTTTATTAAACACTTAAGACATTTACAACGACAATAATAAAAATATTTAAAAAAAATTTCTTGCAATATAGTGTAATGGAATATGCAAACATCATTTTTTTGTCCATATAACAGGTTTTTTAAGAGTATCAACAACAACAACAGCCATAAGGCAGTCTTCATTCTTCGTATAACAAATTCAAATCAATGCTACTGTGTGTTTTACACCTCGTAACGTAACGTGACCAGCATGCAAACATCGTTCTATCCCAAATATTTTTTTTTAAGAGTAACGAGTGTCGTAAGGCAGTCTTCAATCTTTTTCTACCACATATATATTACTGTGTGATTGTTTTTAGTCCTTGTAACACACAATGTAACGTAATGTAGAAATCATCTTTCTGTTGTCCAAAATAACATTTTTGAAATGTAAAGCATGTCTTGTCCATCTCCATAACATCTAACACCAAATAAATATTACTGTGCGACTGGAACGCAATGTAACGTAACGTGGAAATTAGCTTTCTGATGTTCAAAATAACATTTTGGTAATGTAAAGTAAGTCTTAGGCCGCCTCATTACATCCAACACCAAATAAATATCACTGTGTAACTGTTTAGTCCTTGTAACACAATGTAACATAACATAACGTAACATATATGGAAATCATCTTTCTGCTGTCCAAAATAACATTTTGTAATGTAAAGTAAGTTTTAGTCCACCTCATTACATCTAATAACATATAAATATTACTGTGTGATTGTTTTATTTAGTCCTTGCCACTTTTAATCTTGTAACAATAACGAAGCATAATGTAACATCCATTTCTTAACCGAAATAGAATTTAAAAAAAAAAATGTGGAGTTAGGCTTAGCCCGTCTGCATTCTAACACTTTCAAGCTACCATAGTTTAAAGCTCCTACACATCTCGACTTAGCAAAAAAAAAAAACAGAGTGTCTCACTGGATCGTGAGATGACAGGTTGCGTCAGCAGCAGTTAACCCTCATTAGGGTTATATCCAGACATCATCATCTAATGAGGGGCTCGTCTCTCTTAGTCCACTCTCATGTGTTAACAGCGACATTTAAGGGGTTAGACTACCCAACCCCAATGTGGGAGGATATGTTCCCTGCATCCTTCATTTACTTGGTATAAGATGGGTAAACCACTAGGCTGTTATCAAGGCGGAACAATGAAACAGAATGTTTATCACTCTTAATAATTTATTCAATGTCTGTTAAACATAACATAACATAATATAGGTACATATTTTTTGTATTCACTATTTCTTGTGTGTAAAATTTTAGCTTATTTAAAGTTTTACATCTTTAAAAAAAAATAATACGAATAAATAAAAGTGTTGGCAGGGGTGTTGAGGGTGACAGGTGGAGGCAGGGGTGTTGAGGGCGACAGATGGAGGCAGGGGTATTGAGGGTGACAGGTGGAGGCAGGGGTATTGAGGGTGACAGGTGGAGGCAGGGGTATTGAGGGTGACAGGTGGAGGCTGGGGTGTTGAGGGTGATAGGTGGAGGCAGGGGTGTTGAGGGCGACAGGTGGAGGCAGGGGTGTTGAGGGTGACAGGTGGAGGCAGGGGTATTGAGGGTGACAGGTGGAGGCAGGGGTGTTGAGGGTGACAGATGGAGGCAGGGGTGTTGCGGGTGACAGGTGGAGGCAGGGGTGTTGAGGGTGACAGGTGGAGGCAGGGGTGTTGAGGGTGGCAGGTGGAGGCAGGGGTGTTGAGGGTGACAGGTGGAGGCAGGGGTGTTGAGGGTGACAGGTGGAGGCAGGGGTGTTGAGGGTGACAGATGGAGGCAGGGGTATTGAGGGTGACAGGTGGAGGCAGGGGTGTTGAGGGTGACAGATGGAGGCAGGGGTGTTGAGGGTGACAGGTGGAGGCTGGGGTGTTGAGGGTGATAGGTGGAGGCAGGGGTGTTGAGGGTGACAGGTGGAGGCAGGGGTGTTGAGGGTGACAGGTGGAGGCAGGGATGTTAAGGGTGACAGATGGAGGCAGGGGTATTGAGGGTGACAGGTGGAGGCAGGGGTGTTGAGGGTGACAGATGGAGGCAGGGGTGTTGAGGGTGACAGGTGGAGGCAGGGGTGTTGAGGGTGAC
Organism: Procambarus clarkii; assembly: GCF_040958095.1. Taxonomy (NCBI): domain Eukaryota; kingdom Metazoa; phylum Arthropoda; class Malacostraca; order Decapoda; family Cambaridae; genus Procambarus; species Procambarus clarkii. The sequence goes on along the minus strand of NC_091199.1, from coordinate 19,216,155 downwards.
AGATGGAGGCAGGGGTATTGAGGGTGACAGGTGGAGGCAGGGGTGTTGAGGGTGACAGATGGAGGCAGGGGTGTTGAGGGTGACAGGTGGAGGCAGGGGTGTTGAGGGTGACAGGTGGAGGCAGGGGTGTTGAGGGTGACAGGTGGAGGCAGGGGTGTTGAGGGTGACAGGTGGAGGCAGGGGTGTTGAGGGTGACAGGTGGAGGCAGGGGTGTTGAGGGTGACAGATGGAGGCAGGGGTATTGAGGGTGACAGGTGGAGGCAGGGGTGTTGAGGGTGACAGATGGAGGCAGGGGTGTTGAGGGTGACAGGTGGAGGCAGGGGTGTTGAGGGTGACAGATGGAGGCAGGGGTATTGAGGGTGACAGGTGGAGGCAGGGGTGTTGAGGGTGACAGATGGAGGCAGGGGTGTTGAGGGTGACAGGTGGAGGCAGGGGTGTTGAGGGTGACAGGTGGAGGCAGGGGTGTTGAGGGTGACAGGTGGAGGCAGGGGTGTTGAGGGTGACAGGTGGAGGCAGGGGTGTGGAGGGTGACAGGTGGAGGCAGGGGTGTTGAGGGTGACAGGTAGAGGCAGAGGTGTTGAGGGTGACAGGTGGAGACAGGGGTGTTGAGGGTGACAGGTGGAGGCAGGGGTGTTGAGGGTGACAGGTGGAGGCAGGGGTGTTGAGGGTGACAGGTGGAGACAGGGATGATCAAGGCCTCACACGGTTACAAGAAGTCCTGTCTCAACCCCTAATATTAAGGACTACACTTTGGGTGAGCACCGGAGGTGGGAAGTTATATATCCCCTTTACCATCACCCTGTTATATATCCCCTTTACTATCACCCTGTTATATATCCCCTTTACCATCACCGTATTATATATCCCCTTTACCATCACCCTGTTATATATCCCCTTTACCATCACCCTGTTATATATCCCCTTTACCATCACCCTGTTATATATCCCCTTTACCATCACCCTGTTATATATCCCCTTTACTATCACCCTGTTATATATCCCCTTTACCATCACCGTATTATATATCCCCTTTACCATCACCCTGTTATATATCCCCTTTACCATCACCCTGTTATATATCCCCTTTACTATCACCCTGTTATATATCCCCTTTACCATCACCGTATTATATATCCCCTTTACCATCACCGTATTATATATCCCCTTTACCATCACCGTATTATATATCCCCTTTACCATCACCTTTACACCACATTACAGATGTGGTATATAGCATCACTGTCTTTCCCTAGGTTAAGGAATTTACATTTATCTTCGAGAATCCGCATTCGTTAAATTATCTAAGTGGTTCATTATTGTTCTGTTCTATTCCTCTCACGGTCTCTCCTTGTCTCGTCTGCATACCTGTTAATGCTACTGGCAACGCCACTATCATGGTCGTTGATGTAAGTTTAGACAAGCTTTGGACGGAGTAGAAAGATACACAGCTAGTGAGAGCCTTCCCTGTTGTCTCGCGTCATCCGTGCTGACTCTCAGCTCTCTGTTGATCAGATATGCGCTCATCCAGGCGTCTCGACCCTCCTAGGTAACCTCTTATGCGGAAATGTGTCGAAGGCCTTGTTGAGTGAGTCCAGATGTAAAACATTTATGACTTGTTAACTTTCTTGAATATGCGTCACTGAAAAGATAGTCAAGAGTTTTTTTACCCGTGTTGTAAGTCTCATCTGATTATGGACGCGATTTTTGTTTCATTGAATCTAAAATTATTGCTTCCAGAAACTTTGCCATGATTCATGTGAAGACTTAAGACGAGTGTGGGAGGAGACAGCTGTGGGTCTTATCACGTCACAGACATGTTCTGCTCCTGTAAACTCCTGCTGAAGAATGAATGGATTATTTTTGTCACTTCCATCAACAAGTTTTCAAAACTTTGACAGTGATTGGCGGAACCTTTACAACTCTCTTGTTTTGAAAATAAATATTTTCTCCACCCGATCAGACAACCAGTGCCCAGGTATACAGCCTGTTGGACATAATGCATACAAGTGTTAAAAATATACATAATAAAATTTTTATGTTTTAATGGGCTTAGGTTTAGACAAAATATCATATATATACGTATTGACATAGAATTCATTTTCAATGACTCAGAGTGATATATATAAGTTTCAGTTAAACTATTTTTTCTAATTCTCTTTATATGTAGGTGATATTTACAATTCTCTCCTTCAGAAGAATCACAATATAATCTTAAATTTGACCAAAGACATTATAAGGATGCAGCAATACAAATAATATCAGGCAAACACTCTGTACTTGTTTCTGTACCAACATCAGAATGAAATTGGCATAGAAAATTCCCTTGAAAAGCCAAAATAATATGGCATAAAGTGTTGGGTGCTAATCTATAACATCTGCCTCATTCTGCAGGTGTGGAAGCACACACCTGATACGCGTCTCCAGCCTGCACACATGTGACAACATGCTTGAGTGTGTATACCGACAGAGTCACGAGGGGAGATGACTCTATGAAGGACTTCTCTAGACAAATTAGGTGGGATGACTCTATGAAGGTCTGCTCTAGACAAATGTGAAAGAAATGTGTTCTCTGAGCTAGCCTTGTATCCCCATAGCTGCTGTGCATATGAGCAATGGTATTCGCCTCTTCCCAAGGACACAAGTACCTCGTGTCGGGTGTCTACGGATTGGTAATTGCACAAGCAGTTCAGAAATGGTGTGTATGGCGACATACGACGCCTGGATACATTAGCAGAGAACAGTTTATGCAACACCACTGTATAGTTATGGGAACTCAGGTAAACTGTTGAGTGTACAGGTAAGGCCCGGATTGCCCAGTGACCCAACCAACGGTCCCTATAACACCTTCCCTTCCTCTCCCAGCCATAACTGTAGCCCAGAGTTCAGCCAATCAGAAGCGTCTGTTTGGATGAAATGGTATTCTGATTAGTGCTCCAGTCAGTTGGGGTATACTTAAGTAAGTGCAGTGTGAGCCCGGGCGCTCTGGCCTCAGCTCTCTTCTCCTCCTCAATTTCAGGGAAGCTGCCCAGTGCTCACCAGACGTGTGCTCTCTTGAGCTCCGAGAGCACCGACGACAACAATGGTGCTCACTTCCGCTGGAGACAGTAGTGTAGATGAGGACTACACACCTGCGCACCACCTGCCAGGTGGCACTCAGGTGAGTGCCACCCGACAGGTGGCGCGCAGGTGTGTAGTCCTCAAGGGTTTTTGGGGATTTTCCCGGAAGTTTGGCGCGTTTCGGACGCGTGTGTGCGTCCTGTGTTTGGGTATGTGGTCAGGAAAGAGAGTAAGTCATGTTGATGGGTGCCAGGTGGTGCGCGTCGTCGTCGTCGCAGCGCGTCGTCGTAGTCGCAGAGGGTTTGGGAGGGGAATTTCCCGGAAGTTTGGCGCGTGGCGGGTGAGCAGGTGTACCGCGTCGCTCTAGTCGTAGCACGTTGCTCTAGTCACAAAGGGAATTTCTGGGAAGTCGTAAGAAAATACAAGGATAAGAGTGGAATATGAGGAAAGAGTAAATGAATATGTATGTGTGTGTTTGTCATAGACTTAATCCTGTGTGACGATGATAGTTTGATGATCGTGAGTAGAGGTTGAGGGGATCCAACATAGTGTATATGTTGTTTGGGGAGGGGGGAGTGAGAGGAGAACCCTCATACCTGAGAGGAAAGCCTGGACGTCCATTAGCTCCCCCCCTACAGGAAGTCGTAAGTGGGAGAGGAGGGAAGAGAGAGCACACTCCTGCGGAAGTGACCCATTTTGTCTTAAAGGGTTTTCAATGTTCATCCCGCCACGGTTCCCCATACACTGTGGATTCGTTAAGGAGGAGCGAGGTACATACTCCTGCCGACAGACAGACCCGCACCTGTCAGCCATCAATCACTCCCACCCCTCAGCCCCCCACCGCTCCCATACCATCAACCATTGTTCTGTGCAAACCCTTTGAGTATGTGTAAGCTATATCGTAACGTGATCAACATGGTGAGAGCAATAACGAGGGAAAAGTAAACACATTATATAAATTTATTTCTTTATTAAACACTTAAGCGATTTACAACGACAATAATAATAATAATAATAATAAGACTTCTTCTTGGTGGTTTAGCTAGCAGACAGATGGAGAAAGGCTTTCATTCAGTCCATCGAATTTCTCTCTCTGTCTCTCTGTCTCTCTCTGTCTCTCTCTGTCTCTCTGTCTCTCTCTGTCTCTCTGCCTCTCTCTGTCTCTCTGTCTCTCTCTCTGTCTCTCTCTGTCTCTCTGTCTCTCTCTGTCTCTCTCTATCTCTCTCTCTGTCTCTCTGTCTCTCTCTCTCTCTGTCTCTCTCTCTCTCTGTCTCTCTGTCTCTCTGTCTCTCTCTCTCTCTATCGCTCTGTCTCTCTGTCTCTCTCTCTGTCTCTCTCTGTCTCTCTGTCTCTCTCTGTCTCTCTGTCACTCTCTGTCTCTCTATCTCTCTCTCTCTGCCTCTCTCTCTCTCTCTCTCTCTCTCTCTCTCTCTCTCTGTCTCTCTGTCTCTCTGTCTCTCTCTCCTTCATATTGTTCATTCATAGTTCCTTTTCATTAAACTATTCAGTTTTACATATATAAACAAAGTCAGGGACTAGTTTTACTAATACATCTTCTCTAGTATCCAATGATTTTCTTCGAGATTTAAAACACAGCGATTTCAAACGTATTAAAATACGATAATTTGGTATCGAGCTCCACCTCCTATCCCCGCCTTAGTCCCCTGTCGTATAATGAATACTAACAGTCCAATCCCTCTAAAATTTAAAAATAATCATATTTCAAATGAAGTTCAATACAGTAATTTAGTTACCGAGCTCCAGCTCTTGTCCTCCACCTTAGTTCCCTCACACATCTTCGTTAATACCTATTCAAATTCCCCGAAATTTCTACCCTCTGTATTTCAGACATAGTTTAGTAAATGCAAACAGTTATCGAACTCTAGCTCTTATCCTCCGCCTTAGTTCTCTCTCGTATCTTCGTTAATATCTAATCAAATTCCCTGAAATTTCTACCCTCTGTATTTCAGACGTAGTTTAGTAAATCCAAACAATTATCAAACTCTAGCTCTTGTCCCCAGCTTAGTTCATTTGTACAAGATCGTTAGTAGCAGACCAATTTTCCCCGAAATTTAAAGCAGACATACTTCAAAGTTAGTAAATAAGATCAAGTCAGTTACTGAGCTCCAGCTCTCGTCCCCCAACTTAGTTCTCTCTCGTATATTTGTAAATAACCCATCAATTTCACTGTAATTTTTACCCTCTGTATTTCAGACACCGTAAATAAGATCAAAACAGTTAACGAGCTCCAGCTCTCGTCTCCACCTTAGTTCTCTCTAGTATCTTTGTAAATATCCTATCAATTCCCCTGAAATTTTTACCCTCTGTATTTCATAGTAAATATGATGCAAACAATTATAAAACTCTAGCTCTTGTCCTCTGTCCAAGTTCACTCCTGTAAATTTATTACTATCAGTCCAAATCCCCCTGAGATTTGAACACCCAACTACATTTTCAGACATAGAAAATAAAAACCGGTTCAGTTATCAAGTTTCAACTCTTGTCCCCCAGCTTAGTTCATTTTGTACAAGTTCTTTATTTTCCAACTAAATCACCCTGAGATTTAAGATCACCTTATTTCTAACATAGTAAAATTAATCTGGACATTAGCCAAGCTCCATTTCCTCAGTCTTAGATCATCGAACATAATTATATCCGATCAAGTCCCTCTCCAGCCTATCTGTTTATCAGAGTAATCACCTTACCATTCTCATCCCCAACGTATCCAAACCTTCAATAATCATCATACTGTATTTGCATATTTACTCTATATTCAGCTGTATTCTTCACATTTTTTCCATGTTTTCTGTGTTCATTCCATGTTCTACAAATGTTCACAGCATGCTCAGTTCAATTCTTTTCACCTGTTTTTCTCATTTTTTTCTGTTTTCTACCATTTTCCCCGTATGTTCACTATGTTCTTTGTCATGTTTTCATGTACATCATATGTTCTCTGTATAACTTTTATACTCAATATTCATGTTCTCAATGTTCTTAGCTTGTTCTTCACATGTTCAGTGTTCATTCTTGTATTCCCTATGTTCCTTATCATGTTTTCATATTCTCTATAAGTTCATATTCCCTGCATGTTCACTCTATTCATCAACTTTTTCTTACATTTTTTCTGTGTTCACCGTATGTTCACTGTGTTCATTCCCCTACTTAACCTCAATTTTTTTTATGTTCTTTGTTTCTTTAAACCAATTTGTTTCTTCCATTCACTATCTAGTTCTTTGTCAAATAATATTATACTGCAATACAGTTCCCTCAACAATTTTAGTCACCCAGTTTTTATTTACAAAACTATGTCAAAGTAAATCTCATAGACAACTTAATAGTTCTACCAACCCCGTTCTTAAACAAATCTACACTTTATTCAGTTCTAAATTTACAAAGACGAACCTTTCTTGTAACTTCTTAACTAAAAATCTTTCGCCAGTCAACTAAAACATAGTCACTTTCCTCATTTCTCAACTAAACTTATTATCCAATCAACCAAAAATAGTCAAAGGAATCTTTCCAACGCTGTTCATAACTAAACTTATTCCTTAGTCATCAGAAAAATAACCGTGTTCTTCATGTTTCATTGTCATTTCACAACTAAAATTATCCATCAATCAACAGAAAAAGTCATATTCATCATCATTGTTCCTAACTAAAATTATGTTTTGTCAATTAAGAAAAAATAACCAAAGATATCTTTCATCGCTGTTCTTAACTGACATTATACTTTGGGGAGCACAAAAATAGTCTCCCTCGTCATGTTTTGTCTTTTTCCTTAACTACAAGTATTCATCAGTCAAATAAAAAATAGTTACTTCATCATGTTTCCCTGTCATTTCTTAACTGAAATATCACTTCGCTCATCTGAAATAGTCATGTGTAGCCTCTTTCCAACACTGTTCTTAACTAAAGTAGCCTTTCACTTTGCTAAAATAGTCATATTCATCATTGTTCCTAACTAAAATTATATGTCGTTAAGTAAGAAATATAGTCAAAGACACTCTTCGAGACATCAAAGTTACTCTTCATTACATCAAAGACTCATTCAAATACTACTCTTGTTCTCAGAAGTCATTCTCAAAGTCATCACCGATTTTCTCAGAGTCACCAAAGTTATTCTCTGTGTTAACAAAATACTACTCATGTTCTCAAAAGACATTCTCAAAGTCATCAAAGTTATTCAAAGAGCTAACAAAAGTTATTCTCGGAGTCACCTTCGTTCTTCAGAGAAACTTTCCAAAACATCTTTGTTCATCAAAGTTATTCTCGGAGTCATCAAAGGTAATCTCTAACTCACTTTTGGTCATTAAAGTTAATTTCTATGTTATAAAAGTTTGTCTCAGAGACATCTAAAGTTAATCTTAGAGTTATCAAATGTAATCTCTAACTCACTTTTGTTCATCAAAGTTGATCTCAGAGTTAACAAAGGTAATCTCTAACTCACTCTCGTTCATCAAAGTTGTTTCAAAGACATCAAAGTTAATCTCAGAGTTATCCAAAGATATTCTCATGTCCACAAAAGTTATTCCAAGAGACGTCAAAGTTAATCTCAGACATCTTCGTTCATAAAAGTTATTCTCAGAGACATCTAAAGTTATTCTCAGAGACATCTAAAGTTATTCTCTATGACATCAAAGTTATTCTAAGAGCTATCAAAAGTTATTCCCAGTCATGATATGTTATTCTCTAAGTAACCTTCCGTTCATCAAAGACATTCTCTAAGCTCTCAAAGTTATTCTCTAAGACAAAGTCATTCTCAGAGTCATCAAAAGTTATTCTCAGACTCACCTTCGTTATTCAAAGAAGCCTTCTGAGACATCCTCGTTCAACAAAACTGTCCTCAGAGCCATCAAAAAAGTTAAATACAGTCATCAAAGTTATTCTCTAAGTAACTTTTCGTTCATCAGAGAAGCTTTCTAAGACATCTTTGTTCATCAAAGTTGATCTCCAAGACATCAATGTTGTTCTCTAAGACATCAATGTTGTTCTCTAAATCATAAAAGTTAATCTCTAAGACATCAATGTTGTTCTCTAAATCATAAAAGTTAATCTCTAAGGCACCTTCGTCTACTAGAGAAACTTTCCAATCCATCTTCGTTGATCAAAGTTATTCTCAGAATCATCAAAGAGATCTCTAATTCACCTTCGTTCACCAAAAAGTTGTTCTCTAAGACACATTCGTTCATCAAAGAAACTCTCCGTCCATCATGTTATTCTTCAAGACATCTTCAGTCATAAAATTTCTCTCAAAATGTAACTAGTTCAGCTTTTCATACCAAACCGGCACTTCTGTTAAAATATATTTTCTTAGTCACTTTACCCTAAAACTGTTCTCAGAACTACACTGCCCAAATCCTACGTAACCTATCCTCTCCACCTAATGTTACTTAGTTAACATAACGTTCCTAAACCTAACTTTACCTATCCTAACTTAACTTACCTTACCTTTACCTATCATACCTAACTTAATCTGCATAACCTAACTTTACCTTTCCTAACATGACTTACCTTACATTACCTATCTTACTTAACTTAACCTGCACAACCTAACTTACATAACTTATCTTACCTATCCTAACGTAACCTAACTTGCTTTACCTAACTTAATCTTACATTCCCAAACTGATGTATCCTAACTTATCTAGTCCAACCAGACATGATCTAACTTACATAATTATTCCTGCTGGTCTTTTGTGTTTCGTCAATCATTGTCTCATATTCATTTACTCATTTCAAGGGTTAATTTCTCAAATGGACATTTTTGCATTTCAAGTGTTATTTGTTCAAGATTGTGTGTTTAACCATTTCAAAGGATTTTTCTTATATATGGGAATTTACTCGTTTCAAGGGCAAATTTCTCAAATGGTCATTTTTGCAGATCAAGGGTTATTTGTTAAAGTTCATCAAGTTGCTCATAAGTTGTATTTATTATGTTTGTTATTATTATTTATTCTTATTCCCCAACCCTTTAACCTAACCTTTCAGATGTAGTTTATTGTGTTTTTTGACGTATTTGTTGAATATATTATCCTTTTCCTAACCTTTCAGATGTAGTTTATTGTGTTTTTTGACGTATTTGTTGAATATATTATCCTTTTCCTAACCTTTCAGATGTAGTTTTGTTTCTCCTTTTTGTATATTTTTACCCAAACCCACCATCCCACTTAACCTTCTTTCCTTCTTTTACTTTGTTTTTCACATATAAGTTCATTCTTTATCTTAGTAATAATAATAAATTACAATAGTAAAGAATCAGATCTACTAAGACTTGAAATTGAGAAAAACAAGAGAGCAAGTGAGTGAGAGCATGAAACGAGGAGAAAAGAGTAAGAGAGAGGGGGGAAGAAGAGCTTGGGAGCACTAGACTTGAATTTGAGAAAAGAATAACAAAGTGAAAGAGAGTGAGGGTGAGAGAATGGGAGCATTAAGACTCGAATTTGAGAAAGAAGAGCATTTGAGCAAATGAGTGAGAGAGAGGGGGAGGAAGAGAGAGAATAAGGGGGAGAGATAGAAAAGGAGGGTTAGAAGGAGTAGGAGAAACAAAGTAAAAGAAGGAAAGAAGGTTAAGTGGGATGGTGGGTTTGGGTAAAAATATACAAAAAGGAGAAACAAAACTACATCTGAAAGGTTAGGAAAAGGATAATATATTCAACATATATGTCAAAAAACACAATAAACTACATCTGAAAGGTTAGGTTAAAGGGTTGGGGAATAAGAATAAATAATAATAACAATTATAATAAATACAACTTATGAGCAACTTGATGAACTTTAACAAATACCCCTTGATCTGCAAAAATGACCATTTGAGAAATTTGCCCTTGAAACGAGTAAATTCCCATATATAACAAAAATCCTTTGAAATGGTTAAACACACAATCTTGAACAAATAACACTTGAAATGCAAAAATGTCCATTTGAGAAATTAACCCTTGAAATGAGTAAATGAATATGAGACAATGATTGACGAAACACAAAAGACCAGCAGGAATAATTATGTAAGTCAGATCATGTCTGGTTGGACTAGATAAGTTAGGATACATCAGTTTGGGAATGTAAGATTAAGTTAGGTAAAGCAAGTTAGGTTACGTTAGGATAGGTAAGATAAATTATGTAAGTTAGGTTGTGCAGGTTAAGTTAAGTAAGATAGGTAATGTAAGGGAAGTCATGTTAGGAAAGGTAAAGTTAGGTTATGCAGATTAAGTTAGGTATGATAGGTAAAGGTAAGGTAAGTTAAGTTAGGATAGGTAAAGTTAGGTTTAGGAACGTTACGTTAACTAAGTAACATTGGGTGGAGAGGATAGGTTACGTAGGATTTGGGCAGTGTAGTTCTGAGAACAGTTTTAGGGTAAAGTGACTAAGAAAATATATTTTAACAGAAGTGCCGGTTTGGTATGAAAAGCTGAACTAGTTACATTTTGGAGAGAAATTTTATGACTGAAGATGTCTTGAAGAATAACATGACGGACGGAGAGTTTCTTTGATGAACGAATGTGTCTTAGAGAACAACTTTTTGGTGAACGAAGGTGAATTAGAGATCTCTTTGATGATTCTGAGAATAACTTTGATCAACGAAGATGGATTGGAAAGTTTCTCTAGTAGACGAAGGTGCCTTAGAGATTAACTTTTATGATTTAGAGAACAACATTGATGTCTTAGAGATTAACTTTTATGATTTAGAGAACAACATTGATGTCTTAGAGATTAACTTTTATGATTTAGAGAACAACATTGATGTCTTAGAGAACAACATTGATGTCTTGGAGATCAACTTTGATGAACAAAGATGTCTTAGAAAGCTTCTCTGATGAACGAAAAGTTACTTAGAGAATAACTTTGATGACTGTATTTAACTTTTTTGATGGCTCTGAGGACAGTTTTGTTGAACGAGGATGTCTCAGAAGGCTTCTTTGAATAACGAAGGTGAGTCTGAGAATAACTTTTGATGACTCTGAGAATGACTTTGTCTTAGAGAATAACTTTGAGAGCTTAGAGAATGTCTTTGATGAACGGAAGGTTACTTAGAGAATAACATATCATGACTGGGAATAACTTTTGATAGCTCTTAGAATAACTTTGATGTCTTAGAGAATAACTTTAGATGTCTCTGAGAATAACTTTTATGAACGAAGATGTCTGAGATTAACTTTGACGTCTCTTGGAATAACTTTTGTGGACATGAGAATATCTTTGGATAACTCTGAGATTAACTTTGATGTCTTTGAAACAACTTTGATGAACGAGAGTGAGTTAGAGATTACCTTTGATAACTCTGAGATCAACTTTGATGAACAAAAGTGAGTTAGAGATTACATTTGATAACTCTAAGATTAACTTTAGATGTCTCTGAGACAAACTTTTATAACATAGAAATTAACTTTAATGACCAAAAGTGAGTTAGAGATTACCTTTGATGACTCCGAGAATAACTTTGATGAACAAAGATGTTTTGGAAAGTTTCTCTGAAGAACGAAGGTGACTCCGAGAATAACTTTTGTTAGCTCTTTGAATAACTTTGATGACTTTGAGAATGTCTTTTGAGAACATGAGTAGTATTTTGTTAACTCAGAGAATAACTTTGGTGACTCTGAGAAAATCGGTGATGACTTTGAGAATGACTTCTGAGAACAAGAGTAGTATTTGAATGAGTCTTTGATGTAATGAAGAGTAACTTTGATGTCTCGAAGAGTGTCTTTGACTATATTTCTTACTTAACGACATATAATTTTAGTTAGGAACAATGATGAATATGACTATTTTAGCAAAGTGAAAGGCTACTTTAGTTAAGAACAGTGTTGGAAAGAGGCTACACATGACTATTTCAGATGAACGAAGTGATATTTCAGTTAAGAAATGACAGGGAAACATGATGAAGTAACTATTTTTTATTTGACTGATGAATACTTGTAGTTAAGGAAAAAGACAAAACATGACGAGGGAGACTATTTTTGTGCTCCCCAAAGTATAATGTCAGTTAAGAACAGCGATGAAAGATATCATTGGTTATTTTTTCTTACTTGACAAAACATAATTTTAGTTAGGAACAATGATGATGAATATGACTTTTTCTGTTGATTGATGGATAATTTTAGTTATGAAATGACAATGAAACATGAAGAACACGGTTATTTTTCTGATGACTAAGGAATAAGTTTAGTTATGAACAGCGTTGGAAAGATTCCTTTGACTATTTTTGGTTGATTGGATAATAAGTTTAGTTGAGAAATGAGGAAAGTGACTATGTTTTAGTTGACTGGCGAAAGATTTTTAGTTAAGAAGTTACAAGAAAGGTTCGTCTTTGTAAATTTGGAACTGAATAAAGTGTAGATTTGTTTAAGAACGGGGTTGGTAGAACTATTAAGTTGTCTATGAGATTTACTTTGACATAGTTTTGCAAATAAAAACTGGGTGACTAAAATTGTTTAGGGAACTGTATTGCAGTATAATATTATTTGACAAAGAACTAGATAGTGAATGAAGAAACAAATTGGTTTAAAGAAACAAAGAACATAAGAAAAATTGAGGTTAAGTAGGGGAATGAACACAGTGAACATACGGTGAACACAGAAATATGTAAGAAAAAGTTGATGAATAGAGTGAACATGCAGGGAATATGAACTTATAGAGAATATGAAAACATGATAAGGAACATAGGGAATACAAGAATGAACACTGAACATGTGAAGAACAAGCTAAGAACATTGAGAACATGAATATTGAGTATAAAAGTTATACAGAGAACATATGATGTACATGAAAACATGACAAAGAACATAGTGAACATACGGGGAAAATGGTAGAAAACAGAAAAAAAATGAGAAAAACAGGTGAAAAGAATTGAACTGAGCATGCTGTGAACATTTGTAGAACATGGAATGAACACAGAAAACATGGAAAAAATGTGAAGAACACAGCTGAATATAGAGTAAATATGCAAATACAGTATGATGATTATTGAAGGTTTGGATACGTTGGGGATGAGAATGGTAAGGTGATTACTCTGATAAACAGATAGGCTGGAGAGGGACTTGATCGGATATAATTATGTTCGATGATCTAAGACTGAGGAAATGGAGCTTGGCTAATGTCCAGATTAATTTTACTATGTTAGAAATAAGGTGATCTTAAATCTCAAGGTGATTTAGTTGGAAAATAAAGAACTTGTACAAAATGAACTAAGCTGGGGGACAAGAGTTGAAACTTGATAACTGAACCGGTTTTTATTTACTATGTCTGAAAATGTAGTTGGGTGTTCAAATCTCAGGGGGATTTGGACTGATAGTAATAAATTTACAGGAGTGAACTTGGACAGAGGGCAAGAGCTAGAGTTTTATAATTGTTTACATCATATTTACTATGAAATACAGAGGGTAAAAATTTCAGGGGAATTGATAGGATATTTACAAAGATACGAGAGAGAACTAAGGTGGAGACGAGAGCTGGAGCTCGTTAACTGTTTTGATCTTATTTACGTTGTCTGAAACACAGAGGGTAAAAATTACAGTGAAATTGATGGGTTATTTACAAATATACGAGAGAGAACTAAGTTGGGGGACGAGAGCTGGAGCTCAGTAACTGACTTGATCTTATTTACTAACTTTGAAGTATGTCTGCTTTAAATTTCGGGGAAAATTGGTCTGTTACTAACGATCTTGTACAAATGAACTAGGCTGGGGACAAGAGCTAGAGTTTGATAATTGTTTGGATTTACTAAACTACGTCTGAAATACAGAGGGTAGAAATTTCAGGGAATTTGATTAGATATTAACGAAGATACGAGAGAGAGCTAAGGCGGAGGATAAGAGCTAGAGTTCGATAACTGTTTGCATTTACTAAACTATGTCTGAAATACAGAGGGTAGAAATTTCGGGGAATTTGAATAGGTATTAACGAAGATGTGTGAGGGAACTAAGGTGGAGGACAAGAGCTGGAGCTCGGTAACTAAATTACTGTATTGAACTACGTTTGAAATATGATTATTTTTAAATTTTAGAGGGATTGGACTGTTAGTATTCATTATACGACAGGGGACTAAGGCGGGGATAGGAGCTGGAGCTCGATACCAAATTATTGTATTTTAATACTATTTATTGTATTTTAATATAGTATCCATCCTCGACGACAGAGGAGCGCGCCATGTGAATATTGTGTTGTGTTGAGTGAATCCAGTTGTAGTTACTCCCGTGTACACAACTGACTCGCATTTCGTGACGCTTAATGAGCGACCCATTGAGTCTAGTGGATGGTTTGACCCTGTTTGGTGAGCCTACTGACCGAAGCGTTCCTCGGAGTGACGGGCTGGTCCGTACACGTGTTTGAGAATGTATTTCAAACACATGTTAGTCTGTATTGTGCATACAATATAAAAATTTCCGAGCATTAATTTTGAGCTCCAAGTTGTCCCTTGGAAATTCAGCAGTGGTGTTAGGCGGCCGTTATTGCTGAGGTGGTCATTATTACCAGTGATAAGGCTACGTCACATTGGGTGACGGGACGAGGGGGAGAGAGAGGAGAGGGACGGGACGAGGGGGAGAGAGAGGAGAGGGACGGGACGAGGGGGGAGATGGAGCATGTGGGAGAGCTTGTACACATCTGTACAAACATTGAGAAGATTTGGACACTGACTGACGAGGGCAGACTCAATCAAATTTTGTTCGATGAAGCCGGTGCCGTTGGTAATGCTTTTTGCCCCTCCCTAAGTAATAGTGTGATCACTCAAACTTGTGTGTAGATACAATGCACTTGACGTTTGGGCAGTTCTAATACTATAAGCATTAGCATAGTATTAACAGTCGTCTATGTTAAACCTTTTTAACAGTCGTTCATGATGTAGTTGGTACCGTACTGGTTATGTCAGTGTGTGTGATGCACCGGTCTTTCTAAGGTTCGAATCCTTCATGGAGATGAGTTCTTTAAGTTACATATAACTTGTACATTTATGCAAGTGTGTCTTACATTCAGGCTAGCGTTTTCTCCAAAAGACCGACCTATTTGACGAAAACTATCAGGTATCTCATGCCTTAGCATGTGGTGTTGGGGATAAGTCTCCAGGCTCTCAACCCTTTTATCAGTCTGTTAAGGTGTGGTTGGTACTGTACTGGTTACGTCAGTGTGTGTGATGCACCTGAGTGTGATTACGCTCTGTGAGTTGATTATACTCACAGAGCGTGAGGAGCCTACTAAGTGGGAAAGGGAGGGAGGAAAAGTTATGATCACATTTTGTTCCATTTTTCAGGGGAACCTGTGAATTCTTCCTGTTATTATGTACGAACCATCCTCTTATGTCCATTATGTTTCATTTAGATGCTTTTCGTCCCTATTCAAAAGACTACATAACCACTTTATGTCCTGCTAATCAAACAGAGCTGAAGACTGTTTGGTGAATGCCACCTCATTTATTTATTTATTTATCTATTTATTCATTTACAAGAAGGTACATTGGGTTGTTGTTGTTGTGTTGATTTAGGGGGGACGACGATCGTGGGATCGGATGCGCCCCGGCTGCCCGATACCGGGAAATAGCGGAGGGATGGGGTCCCTGTAGTCTCTTCAGGCCATAGACCCTACACTCTCCTCAGGCCACAAATTTTACTGTGTCTTCAGGCCACGGACAAAACGAATGAAGCGGAAGGTATGGCGAAGGACGTAATGATGGACGTCTTCATCTCTCGCACCTGCCCCATCAAGGAGAACGGGAACTGTGAGGCGGGGAATATTCAGCCTACGAACGGCACTCTGTAGTCTGACACAAGCGCTATGAAATTGAGAGCAGTGAAGAAGATGTTCCACTGTATCCTCTTGGGTCGGACACCACTGGCAGTATGGGGAACCTACCTGCCGTAGACGATGGAGATGTGCGGCCAGGCAGGTGTGTCCAATCCGGAGACGAGTGATGGCAGTGTCGAGGAGTCGAGAATGATGACGAGTCCATGGACGCGGGGAGGAGTCCTCCCAGAGACCCGCCAGAGAGGAGGACCTGAGTGCTGGCTCAATCATTGCCTCCCAACTCGCGAGGCAAGCCGCCCAGAGTTGAGGGAGAAATTTCGGTTGATGATAGTGCAAAGACTTGAAGTTTTACATTCGTGTAAAGCCACTAGCACGCATAGCGTTTCGGGCAGATCCTTAATCTAACATTTAATTTTAAGAAGTTAATTTCAAGCAAAATTAAAATATAATTTACAGGCACATTGTATGAAAGTATAACAATACATTGTAAGAAGGTATAAAAATGGATTGTAAGGAAGTATAAGAAAATACATTGTATAAGGAATTTGACAGAAAAAAAAGTAGGTATATTAAAGTATATTTAAGGGTTATCCACATGTACATTTTAGCATAATTTGAGGATTATTGCAAGACATAATGTAGCAAACTATGTGTATATCATGATACAAGATAGCAGCAATGATTACAATGGTAAAGGTGTATGGCATAGGTACATAAATTGCGGAATTGGGTAGCACTAGATACAGTGCGAGTTTCAAGCACTAGGTAGAAAACTATGAAGATGAAAGTAGGTAATTTTTGGTTATATTTTTGAATAAGGCAAAAGTTTGAAAGCTTTTCAATTCGTTAGAGAGTAAGTTCCATAGACCAGGTCCCTTTATTAGCATAGAGTGTTTACACAGATTAAGTTTGACTCTGGGGATATCAAGGAGATATTTATTTCTGGTGTGGTGATTATGTGTTCTATTACATCTGTCCAGGAAGAGTTTCAGAGCAGAGTTTGCACGTAAGAACTGGGTTTTGTAAATGTAAATGGCACAAGAGAATGTATGGAGTGAATTTATGTTTAGCATGTTTAGGGATTTAAACAGGGAAGCTGTGTGTTTTCTGAATGCAGAGTTTGTTATTGTTATGATGGCAGCTTTTTGCTGGGTGATGATGGGCTTGAGGTAGTTTGCAGAGATTGAACCCCATGCACAGATACCATAAGTAAGATAGGGATAGATAAGTGCATAATTGAATGAGAGGAGAGCTGAGTAGGGTACATAATATCTGATCTTAGAGAGTATACCAACCGTTATTGAGACTTTCTTGGTTATATGTTGTATGTGGGTGCTGAAGTTGAGTCCCTTGTCTAAGTATAGGCCAAGGAACTTTCCATCATTTTTATGGCTGATGTTAACATTGTCTATCTGAAGCTGAACTGCATTTGTTGATTTGCTTCCAAATAAGATGTAGTATTCTTTTATATATTTAGTATGAGTTTGTTAATTGACATCCATAAGTGAACTTTTTTATATATTATTTACAACAATATTTAATATTTGAGGGTTGGGGTCTGAGTAGATGAGGGTAGTATCATCAGCAAACAGCTTAAGAAAGGTTTAAGAATGTTAGAGACATTAGGCAGATCATTGATGTATTCAAGAAATAGGAGAGGTCCTAGGATACTGCCCTGTAACGCTCTTACGATTAATGGTAGAGTGGGAGAGGTTATATAATTGATGGCTACACGTTGGTGTCTATCACTAAGATATGATCGGATATAATCCAGGGCAAGGCCTCGGATTCCATAATGGTAGAGTTTAAGTAAGAGGTAGTTGTGGTTTACAGTATCAAAGGCCCTTTTCAGGTTAATGAAGAGTCCAATTGGAAACTCATTTTTGTCATGGGTTGAGTAAATTATATCAAGCAGACTAATAATTGCATCATTGGTACTCTTTTGGGAGCGGAAGCCAAACTGACAGGGGCTGAGTATGTTGAATTTTACGAGGTAGGTGTAGAGCTGTTTGTAAATAATTTTTTCAAATATTTTT
Organism: Procambarus clarkii; assembly: GCF_040958095.1. Lineage (NCBI taxonomy): Eukaryota > Metazoa > Arthropoda > Malacostraca > Decapoda > Cambaridae > Procambarus > Procambarus clarkii. The sequence goes on along the minus strand of NC_091199.1, from coordinate 19,198,333 downwards.
GACAATTTGGGTAAGTTTGATATTGGTCTGTAATTCTTTATGTCTGCCAGATTACCTTCTTTATAAACTGCCGTTACTCGTGCCTTTTTAAGGATATCATGGATGGTATGACACTCTAGGAATTTATTGAACAGCAAAAGTATGGGTGGCGCAAGGGCATGGGAGGCACTCTTGTATACCATGGATGATATTTCACTAATGTTCCCAGCTTTGGTTTTTAGTGAGTGTATGATGGACACAACATCTGTAGGGCTGACTGGCGAAAGGAGAAGAGAGTTTGGGTAGCTGCCGGAAAGATTTGTGGTAACATGTGTCTGAGTCTGTGGGATTTTTCTGGCAAGGTCAGCACTAACCGATGAAAAGAAGCAATTAAATTCAGTGGCCGTTTCTAAATCAGTTTCAGGTGTATAACCATCCTTTGAGAGTTTATCTGGTTATGAGAATGGTGTTTAGTTCCTAGGATGCTAGAGATGGTTTTCCATGTGCTTTATTTGTTGCTTTTTTGCTTCTTTGAATCTGCTCTCATAATAGGAAAGTTATGCTTTTCTTATGATACTGGTAAGCATTGATGAGTATATCTTTACTATTTCCTTTGTAACTAGGCCAAGCCTAAGTATTTTCATATTCATGTTTCAAGTTATTGCTTTGAATATGCCACTTGTGAGCCAAGGATTGTTTATTCTTTTGTCAGTTACTTGCTTGGTGAGGAAGGGACATTGAGTGTTGTAGAGACTTAGAGTTTTGGAAAGGATGAGATTAGTTAATGAATTTATATCCTGTGAATTATTGAATTCAGATTCCCAGTTCATATTATGAAGTGCATTTGTGAAGTTATCTATTGCTGCTTCACTGTGTAACCTAGAGGTAAGTTTCTTGTTTTTTGGTGGTGTTATGTCCATGTTTGCTATGAGGAAGGTAGGATAGTGGTCAGTTGTTCCGTCAATGATTATGCCAGATGCAAGGGAAGCTGTTATTTTAGTCCATAAGTGATCCAAGGTAGTAGCAGATGTTTGAGTGATTCGGGTGTGCCTGGTGATTGTGGGGATTAGCATACAGGAGTTTATGCTGTTTAGGAAATAGTCGACTTGGGGGCTATTTTCTCGACATAGGTCAATATTAAAGTCTCCTCCTAAAGATGTGATTTTTGTTGAGTGTTGTTTATGATAAGATTCTTTAGGTTATCTGAGAATGATGCTGTTAGTATCGGAAAATCTATAGATACCTCCAATAATCAAGGAAGATTTAAGGGATTTATTCGAGAACTGAGCAAAGATATATTCACAGTAGTCGTCTCTATAACTAATGACACTATTGCAGATGAAGGTGTCTTGGTAATATATAGCTGTGCCCCCTCCATTTTTTGTTAGGCCTACAGTTGTGAATGGCTTTATAACCAGCTAAGTTGTAGAGTTGGGTATAGTATTTACTTAGCCTGGTTTCTGTTAAAATAATGAACGAAAGTTTAGTACCTAGTGCTGTGAGTAGTGTATTTATATCAAAATTTTTACCAAGTGATCTGACATTTTGGTTGAAAACTGATAAGCAAATGTTATTTTGGAGTTTATTTTTTGACACCAGTGGTACCGGCGTTGGTGGTGTCGTGATGCAGCAACGAGGCGAGGAGAATACACCTGTCAGCGACTACCGCTACAAGGAACTACGGAACAATTGGCAAGGAGCTACTCGTCATCATCCTGAAGCTCCAGCACTTTACTCCACACCTGAAAAGTGCTCGGTCTACCATCTACACGGACCACACCACCCTACACCTCCTGCAGCACGCCCACTTCTCATCTCAACGTCTTCTACTATGGGCTTGATAACTGCAGAAATTCAACCTGGAGACCCGCTATACCAAGGTTCTGACAACATCTTAGCCGATGCTCTCTCCAGAGTTTATGAAGTAGAAGCGACTCCACCTATTACTCCACCACATAACGACGTACTTCTTCCAGAACCGCAGGCTTCGGGGGAGAGTTGTGACGATAATCTCCTTCAAGAGAGATTGAGCCTGCTCTTCCCTCCTAAGTACGTCCCTACACAACTAATAACAATAACAACTAATATAGAAGATATATCCAACACATACAACACAAAGGTTTGCCCAGAGAGCAAATGTATTCAGCACCAGGAACACCTGCTCCACCTCCGCCACTCAAACCAGCGAACTACTTGTTCGTCGCCTGCTCATCGCTGATTGGCTGGTGCCCTGTCGCACCTGCTCCCTCCACCCGCCACACTAGTTGACGTCTGAGCCACCACGACCTGCAGACCTCAGAATATCCCGTGCTTTCCACAAGTTAACACGTCTCATTTGTAGACTAAGCCCTGGCTTACGTGTACTAAGAGAGGTGGCAGCTTAAATCCAATATTCCTGCAACCATATATCTCCTTGTATATTACTCACCTGTCTTAACGTAACTTTTTATTTTGCCAGTGATTATTCTTATTATTTTGTTTGACTTATGTTACACTTTTATATATATATATATATATATATATATATATATATATATATATATATATATATATATATATTATATATATTTTATATATATAATATATATATATATATATATATATATATTATATATATTTTATATATATAATATATATAAAATATATATAAAATATATATATATTTTATATATTATATATATATATATATATATATATATATATATATATAATATATATATATATATATATATATATATATATATATTATATATATATATATTATATATATTATATATATATATATATATATATATATATATATATAATATATATATATATATATATATATATATATATATATATATATATATATATATATATATATATATATATATATATATATATATATATATAAATATATATATGCAGAATAACCACATGTGAAAAATAGAAAATGCTTAACGCGTTTTCGGCTAATTCGCCTTCATCAGAGCAAAGTAGAATGAAGATAAGATTGCTGATCAGACCTTTATATCCGCCTGGGCAGATCACCTGACCACCAAAAATAAGTGGTGGAAAGGAATTATAAGAAAGAAGGAACTGCAGAAGGCCTATTGGCCCATACGAGGCAGCTCCTATTAATATCTCCAAGTGACATACGTGTTAAATGATTGCTATATTGTTTTGACGTGCTATATTGAGGCTTAAATAGGGATCTACAAGTTAGATTGTACAAGGTATGTGCAAGTTAGATCCCTATTTAAGCCTCAATATAGCACGTCAAAACAATATAGCAATCATTTAACACGTATGTCAGCTCCTGCAGATGTCTGACATCAGGTACCTGTGTAAAAATGTCGTCAACATACCTGCAGTATATGGCCGGTTCAAAGTTCATGTCAACTAAGACTTTTTGCTCGATGGTACCCATGTAGAAGTTTGCAAACAGGACACCTAGGGGAGAACCCATAGCGACAACATCTACTTGCTTATACATGTGTCCATCCGGGCTCAAGAAGGGTGCCTCTTTAGTACAAGCTTGGAGTAGTTTCCTTAGTAGTGAACTACTACTACTACTTAGTAGTAGTAGTGAAAAGAAACGTAAGAAAGATCGAGAAAATTCGTGTTAGAATTATTAATCTTACTTTTTCGGTCATATTTATTAATATATGTCTACAGGAAAGACTGTTACCAAAATATAATATATATATATATATATATATATATATATATATATATATATATATATATATATATATATATATATATATATGTCGTACCTAGTAGCCAGAACGCACTTCTCTGCCTACTATGCAAGGCCCGATTTGCCTAATAAGCCAAGTTTTCTTGAATTAATTGTTCTTCGACAACCTAACCTACCTAACCTAACCTAACCTAACTTTTTCGGCTATCTAACCTAACCTAACCTATAAAGATAGGATAGGTTAGGTTAGGTAGGGTTGGTTAGGTTCGGTCATATATCTACGTTAATTTTAACTCAAATAAAACAAAATTGACCTCATACATAATGAAATGGGTAGCTTTATCATTTCATAAGAAAAAAAATAGAGAAAACATTTTAATTCAGGAAAACTTGGCTTATTAGGCAAATCGGGCCTTGCATAGTAGGCTGATAAGTGAGTTCTGGCTACTAGGTACGACATATATATATATATATATATATATATATATATATATATATATATATATATATATATATATATATATATATATATGTTAGTATATTTTGGTAGCAGTCTTTCCTGTAGACATATATTATTAAATATGACCGAAAAAGTAAGATTAATAATTCTAACACGAATTTTCTCAATCTTTCGTACATTACGCTTCACTGTTGGAGGTAAATAAAAAATCACTGCTCCAAAATTCATTTTTATTTCTAGTCTGACGCGACACGGGCGCGTTTCGTAAAACTTATTACATTTTCAAAGACTTCACAAATACACAACTGATTAGAACGTATCTCTGATTTTATATCTACATTTGAGTGAGGTGGTAAGGGTGATGTGGCATTAACACAAGGCAGAACAGGAGGGGATATTAATAGGGTATTAAAAGTATCAACACAAGACAGAACAGAAACAATGGGTATTGAATAGAAGTGTTTGTAGAAAGCCTATTGGTCCATATTTCTTGATGCTTCTATATTGGAGCGGAGTCTTGAGGTGGGTAGAATATAGTTGTGCAATAATTGGCTGTTGATTGCTGGTGTTGACTTCTTGATGTGTAGTGCCTCGCAAACGTCAAGCCGCCTGCTATCGCTGTATCTATCGATGATTTCTGTGTTGTTTACTAGGATTTCTCTGGCGATGGTTTGGTTATGGGAAGAGATTATATGTTCCTTAATGGAGCACTGTTGCTTATGCATCGTTAAACGCCTAGAAAGAGATGTTGTTGTCTTGCCTATATACTGTTTTTTTTGGAGCTTACAGTCCCCAAGTGGGCATTTGAAGGCATAGACGACATTAGTCTCTTTTAAAGCGTTCTGTTTTGTGTCTGGAGAGTTTCTCATGAGTAGGCTGGCCGTTTTTCTGGTTTTATAGTAAATCGTCAGTTGTATCCTCTGATTTTTGTCTGTAGGGATAACGTTTCTATTAACAATATCTTTCAGGACCCTTTCCTCCGTTTTATGAGCTGTGGAAAAGAAGTTCCTGTAAAATAGTCTAATAGGGGGTATAGGTGTTGTGTTAGTTGTCTCTTCAGAGGTTGCATGGCTTTTCACTTTCCTTCTTATGATGTCTTCGATGAAACCATTGGAGAAGCCGTTATTGACTAGGACCTGCCTTACCCTACAGAGTTCTTCGTCGACTTGCTTCCATTCTGAGCTGTGGCTGAGAGCACGGTCGACGTATGCGTTAACAACACTCCTCTTGTACCTGTCAGGGCAGTCGCTGTTGGCATTTAGGCACATTCCTATGTTTGTTTCCTTAGTGTAGACTGCAGTGTGGAAACCTCCGTCCTTTTCCATGACTGTTACATCTAGGAAAGGCAGCTTCCCATCCTTTTCCGTCTCGTAAGTGAAACGCAGCACGGAACTCTGCTCAAATGCCTCCTTCAGCTTCTGCAGATGTCTGACATCAGGTACCTGTGTAAAAATGTCGTCAACATACCTGCAGTATATGGCCGGTTTCAAGTTCATGTCGACTAAGACTTTTTGCTCGATGGTACCCATGTAGAAGTTTGCAAACAGGACACCTAGGGGAGAACCCATGGCGACCCCATCTACTTGCTTATACATGTGCCCATCCGGGCTCAAGAAGGGTGCCTCTTTAGTACAAGCTTGGAGTAGTTTCCTCAGAATACTTTCTGGCATGTCAAGAGGAGTACAGGCTGGATCACGATACACTCTGTCGGCTATCATTCCGATTGTCTCGTCCACAGGTACGTTGGTAAACAGCGATTCTACGTCCAACGAGGCTCTTATCCCTGTGGCCCGTGTGCCCCGCAATAAGTCCACAAATTCCTTTGGAGACTTCGGGCTGAAGGCCTGAAATCCGGACTCCACCTGCCAAAGATCATTGGGGAATATAAACCTGGATATGCGTATGGAAATGTCAAGACGCACAAGCCTGGAAACCCACTTCGGCCAATCATTAGCCAGATACCCACACCCACGTACAGACTGGCAAAGCGACTCAACGGCCTGCTGACTCCTTATGTTCCTTGCGCCTTCAGCCTGAAGTCTCCAAAGGAATTTGTGGACTTACTGCGGGGCACACGGGCCACAGGGATAAGAGCCTCGTTGGACGTAGAATCGCTGTTTACCAACGTACCTGTGGACGAGACAATCGGAATGATAGCCGACAGAGTGTATCGTGATCCAGCCTGTACTCCTCTTGACATGCCAGAAAGTATTCTGAAGAAACTACTCCAAGCTTGTACTAAAGAGGCACCCTTCTTGAGCCCGGATGGGCACATGTATAAGCAAGTAGATGGGGTCGCCATGGGTTCTCCCCTAGGTGTCCTGTTTGCAAACTTCTACATGGGTACCATTGAGCAAAAAGTCTTAGTCGACATGAACTTGAAACCGGCCATATACTGCAGGTATGTTGACGACATTTTTACACAGGTACCTGATGTCAGACATCTGCAGAAGCTGAAGGAGGCATTTGAGCAGAGTTCCGTGCTGCGTTTCACTTACGAGACGGAAAAGGATGGGAAGCTGCCCTTTCTAGATGTAACAGTCATGGAAAAGGGCGGAGGTTTCCACACTGCAGTCTACACTAAGGAAACAAACATAGGAATGTGCCTAAATGCCAACAGCGACTGCCCTGACAGGTACAAGAGGAGTGTTGTTAACGCATACGTCGACCGTGCTCTCAGCCACAGCTCAGAATGGAAGCAAGTCGACGAAGAACTCTGTAGGGTAAGGCAGGTCCTAGTCAATAACGGCTTCTCCAATGGTTTCATCGAAGACATCATAAGAAGGAAAGTGAAAAGCCATGCAACCTCTGAAGAGACAACTAACACAACACCTATACCCCCTATTAGACTATTTTACAGGAACTTCTTTTCCACAGCTCATAAAACGGAGGAAAGGGTCCTGAAAGATATTGTTAATAGAAACGTTATCCCTACAGACAAAAATCAGAGGATACAACTGACGATTTACTATAAAACCAGAAAAACGGCCAGCCTACTCATGAGAAACTCTCCAGACACAAAACAGAACGCTTTAAAAGAGACTAATGTCGTCTATGCCTTCAAATGCCCACTTGGGGACTGTAAGCTCTTGTGACATTGCAATGCAATGTCACAATAACATTTAATAACAATAACATTTAAATATACTTTAAGATATAATCTAGAAGAAAATAAGGACATTGAAACGGTTCATGAACTCTATTTCAATAAAGGACACTATGGGGAACTTTGAAAAATAGTTATTGAGTATAATTAGACAGACTTGTTGCTAGGCAGAGGAGTAATGAGATATATGGCAAATTTTGCAAAATATACAATGAAGGTACACAAACATTCATACCCAAACAAAGCAAAATGCTAGGTAAGAACAAAGCAGTTGGCCCGTAGGAGAAAGGAGATACCCACAAGACTAGAATACAAGTCATTAACAAGCATGCAAGTATAATACATAATACATGCAGACATATATAATCCAAAAAAATGTCAAATTTACGTACTTATTATTACATTACAAATATCCAAGGTTTTGAAGACACGTTTCCTCTTGCGCCCAACGAGTGAATACTGAGACCAGACCCCATAGGTCCCTATCCTCCTCATCATTCGTCTCACTGTCTCTCCACAGCTTGCACCGCCCATTTGAGACAGCGTCTGGACCTGTTAAAATAATGCATAAGCTGTAAGGTAATAGAGAATAATATATATCTTTCAATCTCAACATTAGATTTTCTAATTTCCAACTGTATTAAATAAATAGCATTAAAATATTTTCCTTCTTAACTATTACAAAAATCAACGAATTTGAGTAACTTTTGCTTTTGTTTTATTTGTACCTTAAACATAACACTGAACAATCAATTATGTGCCACCCCACCTTCCTTCATCTGCAAAAAAACTAATCAAAAGACATATGTACAAGGCTAAAAAAATTCAGCAACACTTACCATACTCAGGCTAAAAGAATTAAGCAACACTTACCATACTCTTTTTATATTCACTGTTAACTTTTAGCTCGTGTGACAGACTTTCCACCTGCTCAACAGTTTCAAGTGGGGATGGAAGAATGTCTTCCAGGATTGGTATATCTCCATGTGTTTTTGACATATGGGTTTCCGTCATTTTGACATTTTATGTTGATAGTTCTGTTACCATACTGAATCCCATGCAACAAAAGGTCATCCATATCAGATATAAAATCATATAAGAAATTTAAATCACTTGGCTTAGAACGTCCATACATAAGGACAACTGGAAAGACTTTCAAAGGTGTAATATTCATTACTGCACAGAGAACTGGCCACAAAGCATCATTTTTGCTTCTAAATATAGGAAGGCCATCAATGTTACATGACAATAATAATTGTCTCAGTCCTTTTATAGTTGCTTTTGGATATCTACTTATGTTTTTTAACAGTTCCTCTTTTAACCCAAAGTAGACATATTTCATTCCAGATTTTTGCTGAGTTTCTATGTACCTTTCAGAACTGATTAGTGTCCGAGCTGTTTTTGGTAAGTAGTCAATTCCCATTTGCCTCAAAATTTTTAATAATTCATCAACAGCATTGTGTGTAACACCATTCTTGTTTACCCACTGAATTAATAAATTCTGTGGGTAAACAAGTGAATGATGATTATCATGGTCATCATTCTCCTCCTCACTTTGAGAATTAGATAATACATCATGAATATCAGTAAGATTCATGTGTAAATCATCAATTTCAGAGCCTAATCCATACTCTTGATTTGACTCGGCTTCAAAAGAACTAATGTCATTGTCTGACGACTCAATCTCTGAACTTGATGCTGCCTCAGTAAGATTAATGGGTTCACTAGTGTGTACAGCTGTATTTGGATGCATTTTGTGTATACGTTTTAGCCTTCTTGATACTTGCATCCATCTGTTGTTGTATTGGAGTCGCTTTTTTCGCTTATACTCGTACATTCTGTTAAAGAGTGTCAAATTTCTACATTAGACTACCATATTACCTATATTATTGTTAATAATGTATTGACAGATGCAATATGTATTAAAATTCTAAAAATAAGTCATTCATTATATACAATGTGTGATAATTAAAGCTGGTGCATATAACATCCTTGTCAGGCACATGCAAAAGTGAACACTTCCAGAATTGGAGACATGCAGAAATGTAACATATGGAAATAGAGGCATGCCAAAACAAAGACATGCATAAATTCAAATTCTTATCGAAATAATTTCTAGTGATTATTATATAAATTATTCCATCAGTACTAGATCAAATATTCAATACCATCCTCCCATTGGAAAGAGTAATCATGTCCTGTTGGACATTAATTATATGTTGAGATATAATCTAAAAGAAAATAGGGACATTGAAATTGTTGTTAAACTCTATTTCAATAAAGGACACTATAGGGAACCTAGAACCCTGTATTACAAGTGTAAGTGATAATTTTGGAAGATTTAATTAAAGCTAATTGTGTAGGACACCTGGAGATATGGTGCCCATATCTAAAGAATCACATCAACTGGTAAAGGTATAGACTTGCCAATAAGTGGCTCCCAGGTTAGAGGCATAAAATGCCAAAACTAGATGGTAGAATAAAAAGAAGATATTGTAAAAGGTAACCAAACAAAGATGCCACAGAAATATTAGAAAATTAACTTTCGCAAGCAGCGTGGTAGACATGGTTGGAACAAGTTAGGTGAGAGGGTGGTGGAGGCCAAAACCATAATCATAATCATCTGTATCAAACCTTATTACAGGTAAAACCAGTAGGCAGTCTACTGTATTTTATCAAACCCTTATTAGTATAATAGATCTCGTAATAATTTTGCAAAAATAATGGCATTTACTATTTTTAAAAGATTATTAGAAAATTTACAGATATGGTGCATTCGGAAGACAAACGCAATTTTTCACTTTTGACAATTGAGCACCTGCTACATCCAGATTCTAGGGAGGAAAGGAAGGACGATCTTACTGGATCCCATAGCCTCTCCGAGGCACAAACCAGGCTTTTACACAACCCCCCCCCCTGCACCCGAGCTTTTTAAAATAGTAAATGCCACTATTTTTGCAAAATTATTACGAGATCTATTATTCTAATAAGAGTTTGATAAAATACAAACCCTGGGGCCATAGAACGGCTATTTAATCCCCTTGAACGGACCTGTGCATGGGCCACTGAGGCATCGAAAAAAAACATAGACCGGCTTGGGAAAAAAGCAAAATAGCCGGTCTATGGCCCGGCTGATGGCTGTGCATGGATGGCTAATGGCTAATGGCTGTTAGTTATGGAGCTAGGTTAGACTATGTATGTTTAAATCTCTGATTTAAACAGAGCCGGCTAATGGCTGTTAGTTATGGAGCTAGGTTAGACTATAGGCTAGGCTAGGTTAGAGCCAGTGTTCAGTCAAATAACTGAATTTATCAAATCTTATCCTTGTATAATATACAAGCTGATGTGAGATCCCTGTCTACAGGTGGACTGGAACTATTATCCAGTAGGCAGTCTACTGTATTTTATCAAACCCTTATTAGTATAATAGATCTCGTAATAATTTTGCAAAAATAATGGCATTTACTATTTTTAAAAGATTATTAGAAAATTTACAGATATGGTGCATTCGGAAGACAAACGCAATTTTTCACTTTTGACAATTGAGCACCTGCTACATCCAGATTCTAGGGAGGAAAGGAAGGACGATCTTACTGGATCCCATAGCCTCTCCGAGGCACAAACCAGGCTTTTAAACAACCCCCCCCCCCCTGCACCCGAGCTTTTTAAAATAGTAAATGCCACTATTTTTGCAAAATTATTACGAGATCTATTATTCTAATAAGAGTTTGATAAAATACAAACCCTGGGGCCATAGAACGGCTATTTAATCCCCTTGAACGGACCTGTGCATGGGCCACTGAGGCATCGAAAAAAAACATAGACCGGCTTGGGAAAAAAGCAAAATAGCCGGTCTATGGCCCGGCTGATGGCTGTGCATGGATGGCTAATGGCTAATGGCTGTTAGTTATGGAGCTAGGTTAGACTATGTATGTTTAAATCTCTGATTTAAACAGAGCCGGCTAATGGCTGTTAGTTATGGAGCTAGGTTAGACTATAGGCTAGGCTAGGTTAGAGCCAGTGTTCAGTCAAATAACTGAATTTATCAAATCTTATCCTTGTATAATATACAAGCTGATGTGAGATCCCTGTCTACAGGTGGACTGGAACTATTATCCAGTAGGCAGTCTACTGTATTTTATCAAACCCTTATTAGTATAATAGATCTCGTAATAATTTTGCAAAAATAATGGCATTTACTATTTTTAAAAGATTATTAGAAAATTTACAGATATGGTGCATTCGGAAGACAAACGCAATTTTTCACTTTTGACAATTGAGCACCTGCTACATCCAGATTCTAGGGAGGAAAGGAAGGACGATCTTAATGGATCCCATAGCCTCTCCGAGGCACAAACCAGGCTTTTACACAACCCCCCCCCCCCCCTGCACCCGAGCTTTTTAAAATAGTAAATGCCACTATTTTTGCAAAATTATTACGAGATCTATTATTCTAATAAGAGTTTGATAAAATACAAACCCTGGGGCCATAGAACGGCTATTTAATCCCCTTGAACGGACCTGTGCATGGGCCACTGAGGCATCGAAAAAAAACATAGACCGGCTTGGGAAAAAAGCAAAATAGCCGGTCTATGGCCCGGCTGATGGCTGTGCATGGATGGCTAATGGCTAATGGCTGTTAGTTATGGAGCTAGGTTAGACTATAGGCTAGGCTAGGTTAGAGCCAGTGTTCAGTCAAATAACTGAATTTATCAAATCTTATCCTTGTATAATATACAAGCTGATGTGAGATCCCTGTCTACAGGTGGACTGGAACTTCTATCAACTAATCCATACATCAAACCTGTCCCTTACAGCCCACAATCTATCATTAGGAAAACCATGTGAGAAATCTTTAAGGAATTCTGATAAAGAAAGAGATCTAGGGGTGGTTCTAAATAGAAAACTATCACCTGAGGACCACATAAAGAACATTGTGTGAGGAGCCTATGCCATGCATTCCCACTTCAACAGCATGTTGTGGGGTGCCGATATTGTGTGCCATCACATTTAAACCAACCAAGCCCACAAATACGTCAACATGGACCAGCATTACACCGTCTAACATACTCAGTCAGATGTAACAACTAAATTTGTGAATTCAAGACCTAATCTATTGCATAACACAGTGTTAGTACGAGAAAAACATTACTTACATTCGAAGCCGTGTTTTAAAATGGCGCGGACCTTGGTCTACTGACGCTCCACACTTTGTGTTCGTTTGCGTATGATGAACGTGTGACAATTTACTACAACAATTATTTAATTATTCTTATTCTTTATTTTACTATTTTTAGGGTACATGAAATTTCCAACTTATTTGCACACAATAATATAATTGCATTGTCATAACCTTTATATATTACGGAAAATACGATGACATGAACGAAGTCAAAGTGAAGTTGAAGTCAAAGTCATTCGCCGAACGTATTAGTCATTTTTTTTCTCCCAAACGATAGGGGATAACAAATCCACAGAGCATATAAGTGTAGAGTAAAGTCAATTTTATTCAGGAAAGTACATACATAGTTGATTTACAAACATAATGTTGGATTTATAGATAGAGCTAGTGCATACAATACCTAAAGCCAATATAGTAGGCATATAGCATTTCAGGCAACCGGGCAGTATATATGGACCCCTTACTCAAATCTCTGAATATGTTAGATATTAAGTCCCTGCACATACTCTCATGTGTATTTTATATATATAAAACGCTGCACTGTAATGTCAATCCTGACCCTAAAAGCTTCCTAGAAGGTTGTAACAGATCCCATGAGCACCACACCAGAAACAAATACCTGTAGATGTGTACTGGTGCCTTATAGTGTGTACTCGTACCTTATGGTGTGTACTGGGGCCTTATGGTGTATACTGGTGCTTTATGGTGTGTACTGGTGCCTTATGGTGTGTTCTAGTGCCTTATGGTGCGTACTGGTGCCGTATGGAGTGTACTGGTGCCTTATGGTGTGTACTGGTGCATTATTGTGTGTACTGGTGCCTTATTGTGTACTGGTGCCTTATGGTGTGTACTGGTGCATTATGGTGTGTACTGGTGCATTATGGTGTGTACTGGTGCATTATGGTGTGTACTGGTGCCTTATGGTGTGTGTTCTGGTGCCTTATGGTGTGTACTGGTGCCATATGATGTGTACTGGTGCATTATGGTGTGTACTGGTGCCTTATGGTGTGTACTGGTGCATTATGGCGTGTACTGGTGCCTTATAGTGTGTACTGGTGCATTATGGTGTGTACTGGTGCCTTATGGTGTGTACTTGTACCTTATTGTGTATACTGGTGCCTTATGGTGTGTACTGGTTCCTTATGGTGTGTACTGGGGCTTTATTGTGTGTACTGGTGCTTTATGGTGTGTACTGGTGCCTTATGGTGTGTTCTGGTGCCGTATGGTGCGTACTGGTGTCTTATGGTGTGTACTGGTGTCTTATGGTGTGTACTGGTGCCTTATAGTGTGTACTCGTACCTTATGGTGTGTACTGGGGCCTTATGGTGTATACTGGTGCTTTATGGTGTGTACTGGTGCCTTATGGTGTGTTCTAGTGCCTTATGGTGCGTACTGGTGCCGTATGGAGTGTACTGGTGCCTTATGGTGTGTACTGGTGCATTATTGTGTGTACTGGTGCCATATTGTGTACTGGTGCCTTATGGTGTGTACTGGTGCATTATGGTGTGTACTGGTGCATTATGGTGTGTACTGGTGCATTATGGTGTGTACTGGTGCCTTATGGTGTGTGTTCTGGTGCCTTATGGTGTGTACTGGTGCCATATGATGTGTACTGGTGCATTATGGTGTGTACTGGTGCCTTATGGTGTGTACTGGTGCATTATGGCATGTACTGGTGCCTTATAGTGTGTACTGGTGCATTATGGTGTGTACTGGTGCCTTATGGTGTGTACTTGTACCTTATTGTGTATACTGGTGCCTTATGGTGTGTACTGGTTCCTTATGGTGTGTACTGGGGCTTTATTGTGTGTACTGGTGCTTTATGGTGTGTACTGGTGCCTTATGGTGTGTTCTGGTGCCGTATGGTGCGTACTGCAGGTGCCTTATGGTGTGTACTGGTGTCTTATGGTGTGTACTGGTGCCTTATGGTGTGTACTGGTGCCTTATAGTGTGTACTGGTGCTTTATGGTGTGTACTGGTGCCTTATGGTGTATACTGGTGCCTTATGGTGTGTAATGGTGCCTTATGGTGTGTACTGGTGCCTTATGGTATATACTGGTGCCTTATAGTGTGTACTGGTTCCTTATGGTGTGTACTGGTGCCTTATGGTGTGTACTGGTGCCGTATGGTGTGTACTGGTGCCTTATGGTGTGTACTGGTGCCTTATGGTGTGTACTGGTGCCTTATGGTGTGTTCTGGTGCCTTATGGTGTGTGTTCTGGTGCCTTATGGCGTGTACTGGTGCCTTATAGTGTGTACTGGTACCTTATTGTGTGTACTGGTGCATTATGGTGTGTATAATGCACACTTTAGTGCGCGCGGCACTAGCTGGAAAAACAAGCGGGTTGTGCTCAAGCGTACACACAAAAAAGTTTATAATCTTTTCACGCTGCTAACCTCAATTCTCGAGCTACGTTTTTCATTTTGGTATCAATGCGTTGGCAATAAAATTCTCTACAAGATCATATGCATAAAATGTCACCGAAGCATTTGGTATCCCACCACGAAGTAAATAAACACGAAGATGACTCGCCGTGACACCCAAACAGGAAGTAAATGTTCATACTCTTTCGTTTGTTGCCAGCCTCACAGTCATCCTACAGTGCTCATTTTGATATCACTGAACTCACAATAAAATTCCCCACCCAGACATATGCCTATCAATGTCTAATTATGGTATCGGGTGACCCGCACGAGTGTGGGAACTGGGCGAAGCATTAGCCGTGATTTCAGCAGGGACGACACTGGTGTGATGCAGGGCTTTGAATGTTTATACTTATTTCACCGCCATGACATTATTTCTGGAGCTACGTATTTCATTTTTATAGCAATGTGTTCGCAATAGAAAGTTCTATAAGAACATGGGTAGAGTTGGCCAACACAGCGTCAAATAAATTTGCGGCGAATAAAATCTTACGCGTGTTTGTACCCGTGAGCGTCAAAAGTTTTTACTTTGCTCATGTTTTTCAAGTTTATTCTTGTTTCACACCGTTTTTTTTTTGTATAGTGTTCGGAATAAAGTTCCCTACACAGACATATGCATATCAAATACAATTCCTTGGAATTCACAGCTGTAGAGATGACGGAAAACACACAACCGGAACCCGCTCTTGACACTCCAACTCACACCCGCAACACCCACAAAAAAAGTTTCTCTTGTTTCATGTATACTTACTTTAGTTTTCGTGCTACAGTTCTCATTTAGGTATCAAAATATTCCTAAGAAAATAGACTACAATACTGAAACAATCTAAGACAATTATGTGTACTTACCAAAGCAAAGACGATTGTAGTAAAATAAGTTGAGCATTTTATCTCCACTCCACCTCCTTCAGGTACTGATTCCTGAAGTTGCTCAACAGATGTTCCTAGGTGGAGTGAAGCTGATGTAGGTGGTTATTTCTTGTCCACCCAATACACCTTTTTCCTGTGATAAGTGGTGTAACAAGGTATGACGCAAAGTGGAACATCGCATGTCTTGCACGCTATACCAGTTTCCTTCCTGATACCCGACTTTGAACACACTTCACACCTGCGACGTTTGGGGATTTTTACCAGCTCATGTTTCAATTTATAGTTCAGGCGAGTCTCTGCTATAACAACACGTCGCTGTTGTCTCTGGGTTGGCAATAAACTACTGTCTGAATCGTCGCTCTCACTATTGTTTTCAAACACTAATGTGGAATATGAATTATCTTCATCAGATTCAGCTTCAGCACTAGGTGTAGACGTGAAGAGAGGGCGCCTCACACCCGACGGGCCAGGTGTTGACGGGTCAGCAGCAGGATACACAGGACCAGTGTCATGATTTATGTCTGGAGCATGAACTAGATGTGGAGATGGTGTAGTTGTTGCAGGCCACTCTGCCTTGTCAAATTTCAATAAAGACCAAATAGCAACTTCATGGAACTAGAGCAGAGTTAGTTTCCTTCGATCATCTGTGTTGGCCTTGTACAATGCATGTACAATGCATTGAGTAAAGACCAAATAGCAACTTCATGGAACTAGAGCAGAGTTAGTTTCCTTCGATCATCTGTGTTGGCCTTGTACAATGCAACCACAAGTTGACATTGAATGTGAATTAACAATGAGACAAGTAAGATTTATACTAATACATTTATACTAACTCTGTTGAGCGTTGACCATTTATACATCAAATCTGTTGATGTGAGCACTTTAGTTTAGTCTGCCGTTTAAAGAAAAAAAGAGCATATCAATGGTATATCACAGAAAACGAATTTATCATAAACTCATGTATTTGTCTTATCATATTGAACTGCATTCATATTTTTAATATATAACAATATGAATATACAAATTTCTGTAAATCCCCTACCTTGTTGGAATCTGTGGAAATGAATGAGCAAATGTGCTGGCTGAAGGCGCTGAAGGAAACCACATTGGTTTCATTTTGGATACAAATGTCCATGGAGATTCAAAATGGAAACTAATTATATAGTTGAACCTGCAGAGACGAGTTTAAGAATCTGTGTTGAGAGTGATGGACACAGCCTTCACAATTATACTTCAGAGAATGTAAACATCTAAGAGTCATTAGAAATATGTGTAGAATAATAAACCCTACATTGTTTGAGTTAGGGAAAACACCATTTGTGATATATAGATACTATAGCTGTTCCTAAAGATTCACCCTTTTTTGCACCAGCAAGATAACATATAAGATTTTAAGAGTTGACGAATGTTAATATTCTTGTTTGATAAACTGTGAACTTGAGACATAGTTAATAAGAACATATTAACACAACAAAAAGTTTTCAGAATCTTTAACACCACTTTCCAGCAACTTATATAATTTATATAAATTATTTTAGAGAATAATACATAAATTATATATTTAAACATGATATAGTGTTTAGTGGAATGTATAAGGAGTCAAATTGTGTTAAAAAGAGCGATTTTTAGAAAATTTGGAAAAATACTTTTTTCTGTTCAAATTATAACTAAATGGATTTTAAAGGTTTCACTCAGCCAATATATATCATTCACAATTTATTAATGAATTTTACAAAAAAACACCATAAATTTTATATTTAAACATGTAAAAACTATTTGTTTTACATTTGGAAGAAAATAATTGTAGACAAACAATTTATAATTAAACCTTTGTGTTTGGATTTTTTGAGTAAAAGTTTCTCAAAGGCTCTCCTGCACCATTCTCAATGCAAATCATTCCCACACCTATGGGAAGAGATAGGCGAACGTTGTGTAGATGATTTGTGTTTGCTGGGTATCTGTTAGGAATTTTCTTATCTCCTCATAGTTTCCCTTTCGGTATGCTAACCTTTTGGTTTCGGTATCACTCCTCGAGTTCACTAACCCTTCTTCAATCAGGTTCTCAAACACCAACACACTGTGTGTGTGTGTGTGTGTGTGTAATTACCTAAGTGTAATTACCTAAGTGTAATTACCTAAGTGTAGTTACAGGATGAGAGCTACGCTCGTGGTGTCCCGTCTTCCCAGCACTCTTTGTCATATAACGCTTTGAAACTACTGACGGTCTTGGCCTCCTCCACCTTCTCACTTAACTTGTTCCAACCGTCTACCACTCTATTTGCGAAGGTGAATTTTCTTATATTTCTTCGGCATCTGTGTTTAGCTAGTTTAAATCTATGACCTCTTGTTCTTGAAGTTCCAGGTCTCAGGCTCCATGCTGGGGCCGCATACTCCAGGATTGGTCTTACATATGTGGTGTACAAGATTCTGAATGATTCCTTACACAGGTTCCTGAATGCTGTTCTGATGTTAGCCTCAGTTTCAATCCTCCTCATAATTTTTGCATCATCGGCAAACATTGAGAGAAACGATTCTATACCCTCTGGGAGATCATTTACATATGTCAGAAACAGTATAGGTCCAAGGACTGACCCCTGCGGCTATTCTGCAGGGGTCAGTCCTTGGTCTGCAGGGCAGCTCCAAGATGGCGGCTCAAGATGTTTACTAAGATGGCGGCTGTTTCCATGACGACGACTCGAGTGCGGGAGGCCACAGCTCACCCACGCCTGCGGCCTAGCAGTTCCCGTGCAAAGTTGAGTCTCGCTTCTGCCATACAATGAGATGATGCTATCGGCTCTAGCACTGTCCACAGACTTGTTACCCCGGCCAGGGTAGCATTTCTGGACTGCTGATGACTGGGGCTCTCACATGAGCTCAAACACTAGATGTTTCGGTTGCTGGTTACCAAACTTAAGTCTGCCCACTTAACAAGTGCACTTAACAAGTGTACTGGCTCCCACAGGCATAAGAGCACTATTGTAAGTGAGCTGGTGAACCATCTCCTCACAGTCACATCCCACCAGGTTCCACCCTTCAGGTGGCTGGGAGATGTGACAGGTTATTGAGTCCCCACCGTGTTATCGTAGTACTTAACAAAGGTGTCATTATTCTGGTCGTCAACCTCTATCATAACACTTTTAGGTTTCGAGTCGGGGACAGGGTATCTCAGGCTACTGTTGTTGAGGAAGCTGAAATTTATCAGCATGAGAGCAAGGGAGAGCCACCTGCCATCACCGCACAATGTAGTGCATTACAGGTAACGGAGGGCGTTACCTATTCACAGGACATGACCAAGGAGAGTAATCATAACATGAATCATGACGTAGATAAATTAATTGCGGCACTAGAATTACACCATGTCTCTCAGGCAGACAGAAAACGGTTGAGGGGGGTCTTGTGTAGATTTCCTAATCTGTTGGCCACCGATGATGACCAGATTGGTCTCCTGGATAGGATTGAACACACTATTCCTACTGGAGATCATCCTCCTGTGTACACCCGACAATGGAGGCTGCCGGAACAGGCAAAGAATATCATCAGGGATGAGTGCCAGAAAATGTTGAGGCAAGGCTGATAGAACCTAGCACATCACCATGGCTCTCTCCTGTTGTGTTAGTTCGCAAACCTGATGGTAGTTATCGTTTCTGTGTTGACTACCGGAAGGTAAACGAAATAGCTAAGGGTGATGTGTATCCATTACCCTGAATACAGGAGATAATCGATCAATTTGGTACTGCCAAGTATTTCTCAACTCTTGACGCGAAATCGGCGTATTGGGCGATTCCCGTTGCGGAACAGGATAGGGACAAAACGGCGTTCTCGGACGGTAGGCACAGTTCCGTAGGATGCCGCTCGGGTTAAAGACAGCGCCTTCGTCATTTCAGAGAGCCATTAACTTCATTCTCAGCCCAGTCTTGGGAAGGCATTCATTAGCGTACCTGGATGATGTTGTGATATATTCCAGGACGTTTGAAGAACACCTACAAGACTTAACTGAGACTTTGACTTTGTTAGATCGGGCGGGTTTCAAGCTGAATGTGCAAAAATGTACCCTGGCGGCTCAGAAATTCAAATTTCTGGGGTTCCAGGTGTGCCCAGATGGTATTCGACCTGACCCAGACTCTTGCCGCGCTATTGCTGACATGTCTACTCCAAGGACAGCTAAGGACGTGCGCAGGTTTCTGGGGGCGGCCGGATATTTTCGTCGTCACATTAAAGGTTTCGCTGGCAGTTCAGCACCCCTGACAGATCTGACAAAGAAGAATGGGAAGTTCGTTTGGAAACCTGAACATGACGAAGCCTATCGGAAACTAAAGAACCAACTAATTACGACACCGGTACTGGCCATTCCTGGTTTCGATAAAGAGTGGGAGGTGCACACTGACGCCAGCGGTATAGCTATTAGCGGGTGTTTAATTCAGCGAGATGCGGATAATTTCCCCCCATCCGGTCGCCTATTTCAGTAGAAAGGTCAAAGGACCTGAAGTTCGATATTCGGCCACGGGTCGGGAGGCACTGGCAGTAGTAGAGTCGGTTAGGTATTTCGTACCGTATCTGTTTCAGCGCTATTTCGTAATTTACACCAACCATCGAGCGTTAACTCGCATATTTAAAAAGCGCACTAAATACCCACGAATGTCATGCTCGTCTCACGAACTTTCGGCCCACTCATTCCAGATTTAATATAAGCCTTGTCCAGCATATGTTGTGCCGGATACTTTGAGCAGAAATATCGCGTCAATTAAGATAAAACAGAATATTGAAACCATTCCATCAGATAAAATGAGAGAATACCAGATGAGCGAGCCTAGTTGGAAGGAGATTATTGTGTATTTGGAAGGGGGAAAATTCACTTCAAAGAACCGTAAATTACCGATTCATGATTTTGGGATGAAACAGTGCATCCTGTATTACGTAAATAGTCAAAAAGATAGGGCAGTATTCCAGCTAGTTATTCTGGACACGTTGCGGTCATTGGCGTTAAAGCTTGCACATGCATGTAAAGTTGCAGGGCATCCAAGTGTCTTTAAAACTCACTTAAAAGCAAAGTCTCTTTTTTCCCAGGGTTGTTTTCTGAGGTAATCAATTATGTGAAGTCATGTCCTCATTGCCAGAGTAGGAAAGGTACCCTTAAGGTACAAGCCTCACTTCATGATTTTCCTGAAATTCATGAACCATTAGATAGTGTGGGGGCCGATTTTATTGACTTATACCACAGTCATTCGGGTAACAGATACGTGTTAGTACTTGTTGACCATCTGTCTAGGTACACTACACTAGTTGCATTACCTCAGAAGGATTCTCGTACGGTTGCAGATGCGTTCTTGCGTAGGTTCGTATCTGTATTCGGGCATCCTAAAGTTCTAGTCTCTGACCGGGGTCACGAATTTAATGGAAATATACCTAGGGAAGTTTGTAGAATTTTAGAGACGACTTCGGCTTTTACAACAGCCTACCACCCACAAGCAAACAGTATGACGGAACGTACTAACCGTTCAGTCAAGGATATGCTTGCAATCCTTGCATGATGCAAATTCATAGGATAAACACCTACTCTATGTTCAGTTAGCTTTCAATATTACCATCCACCAATCAATTAACCCCCAACCTCTTCTTTTGTTTACTGGTCATTCATGCAATTTCCCCTCAGGTCTGCTTAACAGACATAATATTGCATACGGTGAGGACTATGCTTCAGAGGTCCTTGGCGTCCCTGTACATACCAGTTGCGTTGCTCCTGGCAGTATGGGTTTGAGTCACTTCTGGGGTGTGAGTTTTCAGTTGTATATAGTCCTGGGGACCATTCAGGCTTGTTTGCATTTGTGTTCCTCACGTGTGCCCCAAAGAATGAGGTGATTTGAAAAAATGCTATGCCCAAGATTACCATCCGAGTGCCGGCGGGGAAGTGGTTCAAATAGCTTCGGCTATCACTTCCTTTTGTCCGGTCGTGATGGTCAAGCGGATTAAGGCGTCCCTGTACATATCAGTTGCGTTGCTCCTGGCAGTATGGGTTTGAGTCACTTCTGGGGTGTGAGTTTTCAGTTGTATATAGTCCTGGGGACCATTCAGGCTTGTTTGCATTTGTGTTCCTCACGTGTGCCCCAAAGAATGAGGTGATTTGATAAAATGCTATGCCCAAGATTACCATCCGAGTGCCGGCGGGGAAGTGGTTCAAATAGCTTCGGCTATCACTTCCTTTTGTCCGGTCGTGATGGTCAAGCGGATTAAGGCGTCCCTGTACATACCAGTTGTGTTGCTCCTGGCAGTATGGGTTCGAGTCACTTCTGGGGTGTGAGTTTTCAGTTATATATATATATATCCTTCCCTACACGACCTCACCTAACCTGACCAAGCATATCCAAACCTGGATTTGGTTAATGTTGGCAAAATTTAAGCTATTCCCACCTAAATTAAACCTAATTTAAGACAATTTCCACCAAATATACCCAAATGTTGTGTATCATAGCACTGCCAAAACTCATTTTTATCCGCATTTTCTCCTACCCTACACCACCTCACCTAACCTAACCTAGCATATCCAAACCTGGATTTGGTTAAAGTCGGCGAAATTTAAGCTATCCCACATAAATTCGACCTATTTTAAGACAATTTCCACCAAATAAACCCAAAAATGTTTTGAAACATAGCACAGCCAAAGCTAATTTTAGCCAAGTTTTCACCTATTCCAACCTGCACTAGACAACCTAACCGACCCTAACCAGACCTAACATATCCAAAGCCAGTTTAAACTGGGTTTAATTTTAGCCATCCCACCTAATTTAAGCCAATTTCCACCAAATATACTCAAATGTTTTGTAACATAGCACAGCCAATGTCCATTTTAGCCTAGTTTTCACCTATTCCAACCTGCCCTACACAACCCTACCTAACCTCACCTGGCATATCCAAAGTTAGATTTGATTAAAGTTGTCAAAATTTTAACCTTTCCCACCTAAATTCAACCTAATTTAAGCCAATTTCCACCAAATATACGCAAATGATTTGTATCTTAGCATACCCAAAGTTCATTTTACCCAAGTTTTCACCTATTCCATTTTACAAAACACAACCTTACCTAACATGACCTAGCATATTCCAAGCTAGATTCGATTAAAGTTCGTGAAATTTATGCTTACTCACCTAAATTCAACCTAATTTAAGACAATTTCTACCACATATACCCAAAACGTGTTGTTACATAGCACAGCCAAAGTCCATTTTAGCCAAGTTTTTCACATATTCCAACCTATCCAACACAACCTTACCTAACCTGACCTAGCAGATTTGATTAAAGTTGGGAAAATTTAAGCTATCCCCACCAAATTTGAGACAATTTCCACCAAATATGCTTAAATGTTGTGTATCATAGCACAGCCCAAGTCCATTTTACCCACATTTTTACCCATTCCATCTAAACTTGGCCCTAGCCTCTGATACGACACCATATTCATAGAAAGTGATGTTTTGGATATGGACCTAAGATAGTTCATGCTCTGTGCAGCTCCCACTTGTTTCATAGAATAAGAGATAGTGGATTTCATCCATTTCTATGCTCAAAAACGATCCTTGGCAAGACAGTATAAATATATAACTTCCAGATAAGTAAGAGTTGGGAATAAATACAACAGAAAATGTGCTTATACAGGGAAGATGAAGACTGAGTGACGTCATTGATCATTAGCGATGTCTGTGCAGGGTCACGGAGGTGACGAAATTTGGGTACGACGGAAGTCTGCAGTTTAATCTCTTTGCCTGAAATAGTAGGGGCTAGAAGGGAGCAGTTAAATCCCCCTCTTTTAGTAAATTATATATAATGACAAAGAGCAGCTGATAAATGAAAATTTTATATGATGGGATCGAGCATATAATAAATGATAAGAAAAATGAAAATACCCCTACGCCAAAAAAAATGACTACCCCCCCCCCCCCCTACGCCAAATTGCTGCAGGCGAAAAAAGCAAAATTGCAGCGATCTGGCGTACTTTCCACTACTGAAGCACCCTGTGACAGCTGACTAACTCCCAGGTACCTATTTACTATTTACTGCTAGGTAACAGGGGCATAGGGTGAAAGAAACTCTGCCCATCATTTCTCGCAGGCGCCCGGGATCGAACCGGGACCACAGGATCACGTGTCCAGCAGGTTGTCCGCTCGGCCACCGGCTATCCTAAAAATGTAGCTACTGATGAATTAGGGATCGACCTGTGGACCCTGAGTCTGCGGTGGACGCGCCAACACCTGGACCACTGCGGCTCCTAAAGAATGGTTCCCAACCACTTGGACGGTCAGGGAATTGCACGCTGACCTGCATGAAGCGAGATCGTCGCTCTACCGTCCAGTCCAAGCAGTTGTCACCACGACGTGCTGACAACCACTTGGACTGTGTGTCCGCTTGGACTTGGACACACACAAGCTTCAACCACTTCTGTGTTTGTGTGTGTGTGTACTCACCTAGTTGTAGTGTTTGCGGGGGTTGAGCTCTGGCTCTTTGGTCCCGCCTCTCAACCGTCAATCAACAGGTGTACAGATTCCTGAGCCTATCGGGCTCTGTCATATTTACACTTGAAACTGTGTATGGAGTCAGCCTCCACCACATCATCCCCTAATGTCAACCACTCTGACACTAAAAAAGTTCTTACTAATATCTTTGTGGCTCATTTGGGCACTCAGTTTCCACCTGTGTCCCCTTGTGCGTGTTCCCCTTGTGTTAAATAGACTGTCTTTATCTACCCTATCAATTCCCTTCAGAATCTGTACTCACCTAGTTGTACTCACCTAGTTGTGCTTGCGGGGGTTGAGCTCTGGATCTTTGGTCCCGCCTCTCAACCGTCAATCAACAGGTGTACAGGTTCCTGAGCCTATTGGGCTCTATCATATCTACACTTGAAACTGTGTATGGAGTCAGCCTCCACCACATTGCTTCCTAATGCATTCCATTTGTCAACCACTCTGACACTAAAAAAGTTCTTTCTAATATCTCTGTGGCTCATTTGGGCACTCAGTTTCCACCAGTTTCCAGTTTCTGTGTGTGTGTGTGTGAGTTTGTGTATGTGTGTGTAGTGGGGAGTGTGTGTGTGTGTGTGTGTGTGTGTGTGTGTGTGTGTGTGTGTGTGTGTGTGTGTGTGTGTGTGTGTGTGTGTGTGTGTGTGTGTGTGTGTGTGTGTGTGTGTGTGTGTGTGTGTGTGTGTGTGTGTGTGTGTGTGTGTGTGTGTGTGTGTGTGTGTGTGAATTTGTGTATGTGTGTGTAGTGGGGAGTGTGTGGTGGGGAGTGTGTGTGTGTGTTTGCGTTTATATGTGTATGTGTGTGTGTGTGTGTGTACTGTTATGATCCCAGGTAGCTCAAAAACGAGTCTCCCCATTGAGAATTATTCTATCAGGCCTGGCCTGACTAGGAGATCAAAGAAATACAGACATGAGGATTCATATGTAAAAATAATTGGTTGGATTTGATAGATAATTTACGAATGTGGGCAGTGAATAAGAAAATAAGTAAATGACTTGACACAAGCTGTGAAGAGTTTGCTGGAGGTGTGAGGCTCGTTTGAGAGGAGCTTGAGCTCACTTGAGCTGAATAAATCGTGAGGGGAGGGTGTGCTCCGTTTGAGCCCCTGTTAGAGAGGAAACCCTGTTTGTTATACCTTCAAGAGGAAGGAAGTGGACAGACGTCTCGACTGAGGAATAAGTTAGGAGGCGTGTCAGCTCAAGTCAGGAACTGCAGAAGGTGTTGAAGGGACAGTTAAAGCAGTTCTGTGGGTAGCCTGAGGCGCCCTGAGTGTCGCCGCCCCATCGAGGAGCGCCCTGCAGGAGATCTTTTTGTGGTTTGTGTGGGGAAGAAGTTACTGAGAACTTTGAAGCCAGCAGAGACGGAGTAGTTGATGAGACTCTAAGGTTGTGGAAGGTACTGAGCTCTGTGGGAGAGCAGCCATATAGTGAGGAAGAGAACCTCAAGCTGTGAGAAGAGAAGTAGTGGAATGAAGTTTCACATGCTTCTGTGATACCAGTGGTGAAGCACCATTGTTGCTCATGGAAGACTTCATGGTGTAGCAGCCGGGAGAGTTGTGGAGGACCCTGGTAGATGGTTCTTAGGAAAACCTGAAGATGTCAAGGGTAGTGAACTTCCAGATGTGGAAGGGAAGTTCTTATTGATTACTTGTAGGGAGTTGGTAGAGTTTTTGGTTGTCATTAGCGTGCAAGACGCCGTGAAAGGTGGGTGATTGATTACCATTTTTGTGCCAAGAAATACTTCTACTGAAGTATAGAGTTACAACCGTAGGCTGGATTACCTGCAGAGACATACATATGTGTTATAGGACTGATAGGGTGATTGATTGATCATTGTTGTATATCAAGGAATATTTATACTAATATTTATTTTATTGCAGTCATAGGCTGGTTTTCCTTGTATGCATTTATGTAGATGTAAATATATTCTCTTGCTGATAGTGCAACATTGTCTTATGAGACTTGACCTACTTGATGAGGTCGGTAGTATTAGGTGGTGAGTCAGGAGATAGGATACCACTTGATAAGCAGATGATAGAGTCCTTAAGGTATTGGAGTGCAACCTGACTACAATAGTATAGAGTGTTGGAGATATATTATTATACGTGTATATGTATTGCCCATGTGTCTTGTCCAGTAAATGTATTCAAATTTGCTGGTGTTTACCCTTGTCCTTGTGAGGCTTCCCAGAAAAAAGGAAAGAGAGAGAGAGAGAGAGAGAGAGAGAGAGAGAGAGAGAGAGAGAGAGAGAGAGAGAGAGAGAGAGAGAGAGAGAGAGAGAGAGAGAGAGAGAGAGAGAGAGAGAGAGAGAGAGAGAGAGAGAGAGAGAGAGAGAGAGAGAGAGAGAGAGAGAGAGAGAGAGAGAGAGAGAGAGAGAGAGAGAGAGAGGGAGAGAGAGAGAGAGAGAGAGAGAGAGAGAGAGAGAGAGAGAGAGAGAGAGAGAGAGAGAGAGAGAGAGAACCAAGAACCAAAGCTGCGGACAGGGTAGTACGGAGTACTATCAAAGAAAAGGGGATTGAGATCATAGCACATAAGGAGAGAGTGGAGAGTCACGGTGGTTTGAGTGGGTGTGTGCACGTGACAACGAGGCCAGTGTTGGAGCCGCATCCCATAAATGTGTGACATTGAACCCCTCTCCACGTGCCAGAAGCGCCCAAGGTGATCTGGTAAAAATAATCACTCTCCGGGTTTTGGGTTGGTTTGTCCGGAAGGAAGGACCAACAACAACATCATAATAGTACTCACCTTTTTATACCCATATTTGTGTCTGCAGGGTCGAGCATTGACTCTTGGATCCCGCCTTTCTAGCAATCGGTTGTTTACAGTAATGGCTCTTATCCCATTTCCCTATCATATCTTGTTTTAAAAAGTATGAATAGAGTTTGCTTCCACAACCTGTTCCTTAAGTGCATTCCATTTTTCCACTACTCTCACGCTAAAAGAAAACTTCCTAACAACTCTGTGACTCATATGAATTTCCAGCTTCTACCCATGTAACCTCGTTCTGTTAGTATTTCGTGTGAACATTTCGTCTATTTCCACTTTGTCAATGTCCCTGAGTATTTTATACGTTCCTATCATATCTCCATCTCCGTTCTTTATTCTAGTGTCGCAAGGTTCAGTTCTTTCAGGCGCTCTTCATAACCCATCCCTCGTAATTCTGGGACGAGCCTCTTCGCAAACTTCTGAACCTTTACCAGTTTCCTTATGTGTTTCTTCAGGTGGGTACTCCATGATGGGGTGGCATACTCTAAGACTGGACTCATGTGGGCAGTGTAAAGCACCCTAAATGCCTCCTTATTTAGGTTCCTGAATGGTGTTCTAACTTTTGCCAGTGTAGAGTACGCTGCTGTCGATTTCCTATTTATATGTGCCTCAGGAGTTAGATTAGGAGTTACGTCCACGGCCAGGTCTCTTTCTCGCGTCGTCACAGGCAGGCAGTTCCCCTTCACTGTGTACTGTCCCTTTGGTCTTCTATTACCTAGTCCCATTTTCATAACATTACATTTGCTCGTGTTGAACTCTAGTAGCCATTTCTCTCATTCTCTGCAACCTGTTTAAGTCCTCTTGGAGGACCCTACAATCCTCATCTGTCACAACTCTTCTCATCAACTTTGTGTCATCCGTGAACATCAATATGTAGGATTCTACCCCTGTAAACATGTCGTTAACGTATATTAAAAATAGAGTTGGTCCCAGCACCGATCCTTCAGGTACTCCACTCGTTACTGTTCGCCAGTCCGACTTCTCGCCCCTTACCATAACCCTCTGGCTCCTTCCAGTTAGGTAGTTCCTTACCCATGCTAGGGCCTTTCCGCCCTCACTCCAGTCTGCCTCTCAAGTTTGAATAGTAGTCTCATGGTGTGTGTGTGTGTGTGTGTGTGTGTACTCATCTATTTTTCTCACCTATTAGTGCTTGCGGGGGTTAAGGTTTGGCTCTTTGGTCCCGCCTCTCAACTGTCAGTCACCTGGTGAACAGATTCCTGAGCCTTCTGGGCTCTATCATATCTATATTAAAAACTGTGTATGGAGTCAGCCTCCACCACATCATTGGCCAATGTATTCCACCTGTTAACTACTCTGACACTGAAAAAGTTCTTTCTAACGTCCCTGTGGCTCATTTAGGTATTCAGTTTCCTCCTGTGTCCCCGTTGTTCGCGTACAACCAGTGTTAAACAGTTTACCATTATCTAGCCCGTCAATTCCCCCGAGGATTTTTTAGGTAGTGATCATGGCTCCCCTTACCCTTCTGTCTTCTAGTGTCGTGAGATGCAATTCCCGCAGCCTTTCCTCGTAACTCATGCCTCTTAGCCTAGTGGCATACCAATGAACTTTTTCCAGCTTCGTCTTTTGCTTGACAAGGTACGGGCTCCATGCTGGGGCCGCATACTCCAGGATTGGTCTTACATATGTGGTATACAAGATTCTGAATGATTCCTTACACAGGTTCCTGAAGGCTGTTCTGATGTTAGCCAGTCTCGCGTATGCTGCAGACGTAATTCTTTTTTATGTGGGCTTCATAAGAAAGGTTTGGTGTGATATCAACTCCTAGATCTTTCTCTCTGTCCGTTTCATGAAGTACTTCATCTCCTATTTTGTATCTTGTGACTGGCCTTCTGTTTCCACCGCCTAGTTTCATTACTTTGCATTTACTCGGGTTGAACTTTAGCAGCCATGTGTTGGACCATTCATTCAGTCTGTTTAGGTCATCTTGTAGCTTCCTACTATCATCCTCTATTTCAATCCTCCTCATAATTTTAGCATCATCAGCAAACAGTGAGAGAAACGAGTGTATACCCTCTGGGAGATAATTTACATATATCAGAAACAGTATAGATCCACGGACCGACCCCTGCGAGACTCCACTGGTGACGTCTCGCCAATCTGAGACCTCACCCCTCACAGTGACTCGCTGTCTTCTGTTGATTAGGTACTCCCTTATCCAATGGAGTACCTTTCCTTTCACTCCTGCCTGCATCTCCAGCTTTTTCACTAGCTTCTTGTGTGGTACTGTGTCAAAGGCTTTCTGGCAATCCAAAAATTCAGTGTCTCCTGTGCATTCCCCTTCTTGTATATCGGGACTACATTAGCCATTTTCCAAATTCTTGCCAGTAATTTTTTATACGCTATGGAGAGTGACAGGCACAATGCTTCTGCTCCTCTCTTTAGTATCCAAGCGGAGATTCCATCTTGGCCTATATCCTTTGTCACATCCAACTCTATTAACTATTCCCTCTGTTATCTCTGGAATTTCTCCTTGCTCTAAAGTGAAGACCTCCTGGAATTTCTTATTCAGTTCCTCGCACACTTCCTTGTGTGCGTGTGTGTGTGTGTGTGTGTGTGTGTGTGTGTGTGTGTGTGTGTGTGTGTGTGTGTGTGTGTGTGTGTGTGTGTGTGTGTGTGTGTGTGTGTGTGTGTGTGTGTGTGTGTGTGTGTGTGTGTGTGTGTGTGTGTGTGTGTGTGTGTGTGTGTGTGTGTGTGTGTGTGTGTGTGTGTGTGTGTGTGTGTACTCACCTAATTGTGCTTGCGGGGGTTGAGCTTTGTCTCTTTGATCCCGCCTCTCAACTGTCAATCAACTGGTATACAGATTCCTGAGCCTACTGGGCTCTATCATATCTACATTTGAAACTGTGTATGGAGTCAGCCTCCACCACATCACTGCCTAGTGCATTCCATTTATTAACTACTCTGACACTGAAAAAAAAAATTCTAACGTCTCTGTTGCTCATCTGGGTACTAAATTTCCACCTGTGTCCTCTTGTTCGTGTCCCACCCGTGCTGAAGAGTTTTTCTTTGTCCACCCTGTCAATTCCCCTGAGAATTTTGTAGGTGGTTATCATGTCTCCCCTTCCTCTTTTGTTTTCCAGGGTTGTGAGGTTCAGCTCCCTTAGCCTTTCCTCGTAACTCATTCCTCTCAGTTCTGGGACAAGTCTGGTGGCATGCCTCTGAATCTTCTCTAACTTCGTCTTGTGTTTAACTAGGTATGGACTCCAGGCTGGAGCTGCATACTCCAGGATTGGTCTAACATAAGTGTTATACAGGGTACTGAACGGTTCCTTACACAAGTTTCTGAAGACAGTTCTTATATTGGCCAGTGTAGCATTATGCCGCTGATGATATCCTTTTGATGTGGGCCTCTGGAGATAGGTTTGGTGTGATATCAACCCCCAGATCTTTCTCTCAATATGACTCTTGCAGGATTTCACCTCCCAGATGGTACCTTGTGGTCAGCCTTCTGCTTCCTTCGCCTAATTTCATTACTTTACACTTTCCTTAGTTGAACTTTAGCAGTCATTTTCTAGACCATTCCTCCAGTTTGTCCAGGTCGTCCTGTAGTCTCTGTCTATCTTCATCTGTTTTGATTCTTCTCATAATTTTTGCATCATCAGCAAACATTGAGAGGAATGAGTCTATACCCTCTGGAAGGTCGTTTACATATACCAGAAACAGGATGGGTCCGAGTACAGAGCCCTGTGGAACCCCGCTGGTGACATCTCGCCACTATGATGCCTCCCCCCTCACCGTTATTCGCTGTTTCCTATTGCTTAGATACTCCCTTATCCACTGGAGCACTTTACCTTTTACTCCTGCCTGCTGCCCCAACTTTTGTAACAGCCTTTTGTGAGGTACTGTGTCAAAAGCTTTCTGACTGTCCAAGAAAATGCAGTCTCCCGACCTTTCTCTTTCCTGCCTAATTTGTGTTGCTTGGTTGTAAAATTCTATTAGGCCTGTGAGGCACGATTTACCATCTCTGAACCCATGCTGTTGGTGTGTTACAAAGCTGTTTCCCTTCAGATGCTCTACGAGCCTTTTCCTCAAAATCTTCTCCATCACGTTGCATGGTATACAAGTTGTGTGTGTGTATGTGTGTGTTTGTGTGGGTGTACTCACCTAATTGTGCTTACGGTGGTTGAGCTCTGGCTCTTTGGTCCCGCCTCTCAACCGTTAATCAACAGGTGTACAGGTTCCTGAGCCGATTGGGCTCTATCATATCTACACTTAAAACAGTGTATGGAGTCAGCTTCCACCACATCACTTCCTAATGCACACACACACACACAAACTTGTGTGTGTGTGTGTATGTGTGTGTGTGTGTGTGTGTGTGACTGGGTGTTCACCTAGTTGTCTTTGCGTGGGTTGAGCTTTGCTCTTTCGGCTCGCCTCTCAACTGTCAATCAACTCTTTACTACCTACTTTTTTTTCTCCACAAACACACACACACACACACACCAGGAAGCAGCCCGTGACTGCTGACTAACTCCAAGGTGCCTATTTACTGCTAGGTAACAAGGGCTTTCAGGGTGAAAGAAACTTTGCCCATTTGTTTCTGCCTGGTGCGGGAATCGAACCCGCGCCATAGAATTACGAGTCCTGTGCGCTATCCACCAAGCTACCAGGCCCCACCTGGTGTGTGTGTTTGAGTGTGTGTGTGTGTGTGTGTGTGTACTGGGACAAGTACTGAGCATCTTCTGGATGCTGCCCACAACAGATGTTTACCTCCGCAGGTGTCTATATATTTGCTACAAGATGAACATGGCATTAGATGAAAGGAAACACTGCGCAAATTCTCTCTCTCTCTCTCTCTCTCTCTCTCTCTCTCTCTCTCTCTCTCTCTCTCTCTCTCTCTCTCTCTCTCTCTCTCTCTCTCTCTCTCTCTCTCTCTCTCTCTCTCTCTCTCTCTCTCTCTCTCTCTCTCTCTCTCTCTCTCTCTCTCTCTCTCTCTCTCTCTCTCTCTCTCTCTCTCTCTCTCTCTCTCTCTCTCTCTCTCTCTCTCTCTCTCTCTCTCTCTCTCTCTCTCTCTCTCTCTCTCTCTCTCTCTCTCTCTCTCTCTCTCTCTCTCTCTCTCTCTCTCTCTCTCTCTCTCTCTCTCTCTCTCTCTCTCTCTCTCTCTCTCTCTCTCTCTCTCTCTCTCTCTCTCTCCCTCTCTCTCCCCCTCTCTCTCTCTCTCTCTCTCTCTCTCTCTCTCTCTCTCTCTCTCTCTCTCTCTCTCTCTCTCTCTCTCTCTCTCTCTCTCTCTCTCTCTCTCTCTCTCTCTCTCTCTCTCTCTCTCTCTCTCTCTCTCTCTCCCTCTCTCTCTCTCTCTCTCTCTCTCTCTCTCTCTCTCTCTCTCTCTCTCTCTCTCTCTCTCTCTCTCTCTCTCTCTCTCTCTCTCTCTCTCTCTCTCTCTCTCTCTCTCTCTCTCTCTCTCTCTCTCTCTCTCTCTCTCTCTCTCTCTCTCTCTCTCTCTCTCTCTCTCTCTCTCTCTCTCTCTCTCTCTCTCTCTCTCTCTCTCTCTCTCTCTCCTCTCTCTCTCTCTCTCTCTCTCTCTCTCTCTCTCTCTCTCTCTCTCTCTCTCTCTCTCTCTCTCTCTCTCTCTCTCTGTCTCTGTAAAACTCTCTGTCTATCCATATAAAGTATGAAATGAACACGATAAAAAAAGATGCTGAATTAAGAAGACGAATAAAGTGAAAACATCAAAAGCAAAACAAAATAAAACCAAAGATCTAAGCACACGAACACTCTTTCCACAACCAATCACGTTAGTCCATGCCAATGACACTCCCTTCCAGCCAATCACCTTGCATGTTCCCAGCGACGTGGTCCTCTTCAGCCATTCACATGTGACCAGCAACTTGGCGCACTTTCCCTGCGCAGAGACCCACATTGGGACCTAAAACAGCAGGTCTGGAGGAAGGTGAGCGCAGTCGTCTTCAAGTCGTCCTGGTAACCAGACCACTACTTCAGCAGACTCCAGCAGGTCGTAGCTTGCACCAGTAAGTCACCCAAACTCTCATAGAAGGGTCCTGGTACCAGTTGTCAGTCAAGCAATACAGGACTACGAGAGACCTACCCGGCCACAAATAACAGGTTTAGGACCAACTAAGCAAGTTCTTCGTCACCCAAACAGCTTCAGTAACCAATTAGAGCTCACTGGGGCTGGTCCCTGAAGCCTAACCGGTTTATATATTCCAGCAAGCACAAGTAAGTGTTCTCTCCAATAGGTTCAACTCCACCCTATTAGGAAGAAGCCCATTCTTGGGTAAGGTTATAATAACGAGGCTGAAGATATGAGTTGAAATACACATCAGAAATGAAGGAACGACGACGTTTCGGTCCGTCCTGGACCATGACCTCTTCCACTCCGTTTGCATTACACGACTTGATAATGGTCCAAGACTGACCGAAACGTTGCCTTTTGTTTATTTCCTGATGTGTGGGTTGGTCAGTATGTCCTGTCCCTGATGTGTGGGTTGGTCAGTATGTCCTGTCCCTGATGTGTGGGTTGGTCAGTATGTCCTGTCCCTGATGTGTGGGTTGGTCAGTATGTCCTGTCCCTGATGTGTGGGTTGGTCAGTATGTCCTGTCCCTGATGTGTGGGTTGGTCAGTATGTCCTGTCCCTGATGTGTGGGTTGGTCAGTATGCCCTGTCCCTGATGTGTGGGTTGGTCAGTATGTCCTGTCCCTGATGTGTGGGTTGGTCAGTATGCCCTGTCCCTGATGTGTGGGTTGGTCAGTATGCCCTGTCCCTGGTGTGTGGGTTGGTCAGCATGCCCTATCCCTGATGTGTGGGTTGGTCAGTATGTCCTGTCCCTGATGTGTGGGTTGGTCAGCATGCCCAGTCCCTGGTGTGTGGGTTGGTCTGCATGCCTTGTCCCTGGTGTGTGGGTTGGTCAGTATGCCCTGTCCCTGATGTGTGGGTTGGTCAGCATGCCCTGTCCCTGGTGTGTGGGTTGGTCAGTATGCCCTGTCCCTGGTGTGTGGGTTGGTCAGTATGCCCTGTCCCTGGTGTGTGGGTTGGTCAGCATACCCTGTCCCTGGTGTGTGGGTTGGTCAGTATGCCCTGTCCCTGATGTGTGGGTTGGTCAGTATGCCCTGTCCCTGATGTGTGGGTTGGTCAGTATGCCCTGTCCCTGATGTGTGGGTTGGTCAGTATGCCCTGTCCCTGGTGTGTGGGTTGGTCAGTATGCCCTGTCCCTGGTGTGTGGGTTGGTCAGTATGCCCTGTCCCTGGTGTGTGGGTTGGTCAGCATGCCCTGTCCCTGATGTGTGGGTTGGTCAGCATGCCCTGTCCCTGATGTGTGGGTTGGTCAGCATGCCCTGTCCCTGGTGTGTGGGTTGGTCAGTATGCCCTGTCCCTGATGTGTGGGTTGGTCAGTATGCCCTGTCCCTGGTGTGTGGGTTGGTCAGAATGCCCTGTCCCTGATGTGTGGGTTGGTCAGTATGCCCTGTCCCTGGTGTGTGGGTTGGTCAGCATGCCCTGTCCCTGATGTGTGGGTTGGTCAGTATGCCCTGTCCCTGATGTGTGGGTTGGTCAGCATGCCCTGTCCCTGGTGTGTGGGTTGGTCAGTATGCCCTGTCCCTGGTGTGTGGGTTGGTCAGTATGCCCTGTCCCTGGTGTGTGGGTTGGTCAGTATGCCCTGTCCCTGATGTGTGGGTTGGTCAGCATGCCCTGTCCCTGGTGTGTGGGTTGGTCAGTATGCCCTGTCCCTGATGTGTGGGTTGGTCAGCATGCCCTGTCCCTGATGTGTGGGTTGGTCAGCATGTCCTTTCTTGTCGGACCTTGAACAGCCTAAAATATTTTGACACTCTGTCAGAAGTCTTCTGACCTCAGCAAGTCTTCCATTACCTAACCCCAGTAACTCACAAATTACCTGACCCAAGTAACTTACCCATTACCTGACCCCAGTAACTCACCCATTACCTGACCCCAGTAACTCACCCTTTACCTGACCCCAGTAACTCACCCATTACCTGTCCCCAGTAACTTACCCATTACCTGACCCCAGTAACTCACCCATTACCTGACCCCAGTAACTCTCCCACTACCTGACCCCAGTAACTCTTCCATTACCTGACCCCAGTAACTCACCCATTACCTGACCCCAGTAACTCTCCCACTACCTGACCCCAGTAACTCTTCCATTACCTGCCCACAGTAACTCACCCATTACCTGCCCACAGTAACTCTTCCATTACCTGCCCACAGTAACTCAACCATTACCTGCCCCCAGTAACTCTCCCATTACCTGCCCCCAGTAACTCTCCCATTACCTGCCCACAGTAACCCTTCCATTACCTGCCCCCAGTAACTCTCCCATTACCTGCCCACAGTAACTCTTCCATTACCTGCCCACAGTAACTCTTCCATTACCTGCCCCCAGTAACTCTCCCATTACCTGACCACAGTAACTCACCTATTACCTGCCCACAGTAGTAGCGTAAACAGAGACTACGACTCTGCACAACACCTGAGCAGGTGAGCCAGGTAAGGTCCACCTGCCCAGGTATCGCACCGGGTCGCCGTCTCGAGGGTGTGGGGGCCACCCGCACGCTCGCACGTCGTCTCCCGGCATGTTGTGAGGTCTCCAGGGGTAAAAGGGGTGTGAAAAGGGGAATGTAAAGGTAGGAGGAGTATGCATAGCAACAGGTGTGCTGCAACAGGTGTGTGAGATGAAAGTGTATGTAATGGGAGTGTGGAGGTCAGCAGATGTAGCTGTATAGTAAGTTAAAAGTATATATAGGTTTGGAGATGAGTAGGTCGAGAGCAGGAGTGGCTCCCACACATGAGAACACAGGCCTAGGAGATCGGGTAAATATGTTGTAAGGTCAGGTTAGGCATGGGAAGCGGAAGAGATAGGAGAAGTAGCAGGTGAGGGTAATATTGATAATGGGGAGAGGCCTGTGTTAAGGAGATGGTCCCCCGGACGGCACGTCAGCTGGCGGTCACAAGCAGCCAGTCAGTCAGCCCCTCATGCTCTCTCTTTCATGTTTAAAAACAACAGACATTACGGAAGAGTAGTCTGTCCTATGTCAGCAATCTGAAGATGTTTCCAGCCTACATAGTGGCAGTACATCATCAACAACACTCGGAGTGAGGTTACTCACAGTGCCACAGAACTTAAACAACTGTGCCATGTCAACTCTTCCAACAGTCATTACACACACATATGTAGACTTGACAGTGTGAAGGTGTTGGGATGATGGGGTATTCCCTCCTTCAATGGCTTCACCACCGCCAACACCACAACACAAGGAGTGAGGTAACTCCCACAATGACACAAATACTCCAACAGGGGAGGGCTCATTAATTCAAGTCAAACATAGTCCTGAGAGTGGAGGTCTGCACTCTTCAGATGCCCTGAGGTTACTGAGGTGTGAGTGTGTGTGTGGTATCGTCCCTCTATGTCAACAATAACCCCTCCCCCCCCCACCCTACCCCTTCTGTCTGTCTCTCTCTCTCTCTCCCTCCGGAGATAGTGAAGGAGATGCCAAACACTTTTTCCTCCTCTGAGGGTATGTTCCGTCTGTCCTGGTCGAGAGGTTACTGGTGTGTTTACGCTAAGGGGGTATCAGTTACTACCACCCGCGCTCCTGCACGCTCCCCTTCCCCACACCTGCCAGTCATCAACCACTGAGTGTCTGTATTTTTCCTTAGAAAATATAACAGTTATATAAGCAGAAAAATCAATGTAACATTGCCCAGTTTAAGGAAGACTCACATCGATGTGTTTATTCTGCGAATGTTTAATAAAGAAGATTGTCGCCAATCAGGCAGTACACTCCTAAACAAATCTCAATCCATCTATATAAATAAAAATGGAAATGTTCGTTTGAGCATAATCGCTAATCACCGAAAGTTCTTCACCGATTGCTTTGAAATGTTAACACAACGTTCCATTCCCACCCGGCTAGGTTTTTATATACATTCTATATAGATGTCACTTCTGTGACAGTAAAACAACATGTTTTTTTTCTGAAAAACTGTGTTTTTCATGTGTTTTTCATGTGAGTGAAATCTTCGAAACCTCTTTACCGATTGCTTTTAAATTTTCACACAACGTTGCATTCGAGTAGGCGCGTCTTTTTATATATTTACTATATACATGCCTCACCTGTGACAGGAAAAAACATGTTTTTATAAAAACATCGCCGTCTGTTGGATGTAAGGGCAACACACGCTGTAATCTCTGAAAGTTCTTCACCAATTGCTTTGAAATTTTGGCACAACACAGGGGTCACAACACTGGGGTCACAACACTCAGTAACTGAACACTGGGGTCACAACACTGGGGTCACAACACTGGGGTCACAACACTGGTATCACTACACTGGGGTCACTACACTGGGGTCACGACACTGGGGTCACAACACTCAGTAACTGAACACTGGGGTCACAACACTCAGTAACTGAACACTGGGGTCACAACACTGGGGTCACAACACTAGGGTCACTACACTGGGGTCACTACACTGGGGTCACAACACTCAGTAACTGAACACTGGGGTCACAACACTGGGGGTCACAACACTCAGTAACTGAACACTGGGGTCACAACACTGGGGTCACAACACTCAGTAACTGAACACTGGGGTCACAACACTGGGGTCACAACACTGGGGTCACAACACTCAGTACCTGAACACCGGGGTCACAACACTGGGGTCACAACACTGGGGTCACAACACTAGGGTCACAACACTTAGTAACTGAACACTGGGGTCACAACACTCAGAAACTGAACACTGGGGTCACAACACTGGGGTCACAACACTCAGTAACTGAACGCTGGGGTCACAACACTGGGGTCACAACACTGGGGTCACAACACTCAGTAACTGAACACTGGGGTCACAACACTGGGGTCACAACACAGGGGTCACAACACTAGGGTCACAACACTTAGTAACTGAACACTGGGGTCACAACAGTCAACAACTGAACACTGGGGTCACAACACTGGGGTCACAACACTCAGTAACTGAACACTGGGGTCACAACACTGGGGTCACAACACTGGGGTCACAACACTCAGTAACTGAACACTGGGGTCACAACACTGGGGTCACAACACTGGGGTCACAACACTGGGGTCACAACACAGGGGTCACAACACTAGGGTCACAACACTTAGTAACTGAACACTGGGGTCACAACACTCAGTAACTGAACACTGGGGTCACAACACTGGGGTCACAACACTAGGATCACAACACTGGGGTCGTTACACTGGGGTAACAACACTGGGCTC
Organism: Procambarus clarkii; assembly: GCF_040958095.1. NCBI lineage: Eukaryota > Metazoa > Arthropoda > Malacostraca > Decapoda > Cambaridae > Procambarus > Procambarus clarkii. The sequence goes on along the minus strand of NC_091199.1, from coordinate 19,160,118 downwards.
ACAACACTCAGTAACTGAACACTGGGGTCACAACACTGGGGTCAAAACACTCAGTAACTGAACACTGGGGTCACAACAATAGGGTCACTACACTGAGGTCACAACACTAGGGTCACAACACCTAGCAACTGAACAATGGGGTCATTACACTGGGGTCACAACAGTGAGGTCAAAACACTGGGGGTCACAACACTTGGGTCACAACCCTGGGGTCACAACACTCAGTAACTGAACACTGGGGTCACAACACTTTGGTCACAACACTGGGGTCACAACACTAGGGTCACTACACTGGGGTCACTACACTGGGGTCACAACACTCAGTAACTGAACACTGGGGTCACAACACTGGGGTCACAACACTGGGGTCACAACACTGGGGTCACAACACTCAGTAACTGAACACTGGGGTCACAACACTGGGGTCACAACACTCAGTAACTGAACACTAGGGTCACAACACTGGGGTCACAACACTGGGGTCACAACACTCAGTACCTGAACACCGGGGTCACAACACTGGGGTCACAACACTGGGGTCACAACACATGGGTCACAACACTTAGTAACTGAACACTGGGGTCACAACACTAGGGTCACTACACTGGGGTCACTACACTGGGGTCACAACACTCAGTAACTGAACACTGGGGTCACAACACTGGGGTCACAACACTGGGGTCACAACACTGGGGTCACAACACTGGGGTCACAACACTCAGTAACTGAACACTGGGGTCACAACACTGGGGTCACAACACTGGGGTTACAACACTGGGGTCACAACACTGGGGTCACAACACGGGTCACAACACTCAGTAACTGAACACAGGGGTCACAACACTCAGTAACTGAACACTGGGGTCACAACACTGGGGTCACAACACTGGGGTCACAACACTCAGTAACTGAACAAAGGGGTCACAACACTGGGGTCACAACACTCAGTAACTGAACACTGGGGTCACAACACTGGGGTCACAACACTGGGGTCACAACACTCAGTAACTGAACACAGGGGTCACAACACTGGGGTCACAACACTGGGGTCACAACACTCAGTAACTGAACACAGGGGTCACAACACTAGGGTCACAACACTTAGTAACTGAACACTGGGGTCACAACACTGGGGTCACAACACTGGGGTCACAACACTCAGTAACTGAACACAGGGGTCACAACACTGGGGTCACAACACTGGGGTCACAACACTCAGTAACTGAACACTGGGGTCACAACACTGGGGTCACAACACTGGGGTCACAACACTAGGGTCACAACACTCAGTAACTGAACACTGGGGTCACAACACTGGGGTCACAACACTGGGGTCACAACACTCAGTAACTGAACACAGGGGTCACAACACTGGGGTCACAACACTGGGGTCACAACACTGGGGTCACAACACTCAGTAACTGAACACTGGGGTCACAACACTCAGAAACTGAACACTGGGGTCACAACACTCAGAAACTAAACACTGGGGTCATGTCACTGGAGTCACAACACTCAGTAACTGAACACTGGGGTCACAACACTCAGAAACTGAACACTGGGGTCACAACACTCAGAAACTGAACACTGGGGTCACAACACTGGAGTCACAACACTGGGGTCACAACACTCAGTAACTGAACACAGGGGTCACAACACTAGCACCCCGCCTCCCTCCTCTACATAGAAAACCCCCCTACCACAAACTCTCCCTGCCCCCACTCAAATGTTCAGCCAAATCTCCCTCCTCCCACACCCAATCCCCACCCTTCTACCCCTCCCCTCCTCCCGAGTCCTCCCTCCCCCCCTTTCCTTCCCGTCCTCCCTCCCCTTTCACCCTATACCCTCCCAGTCCCTCCCCCTTCACTGGATCCCCCGCCCCTCATCCCAGTATCCTCTGAGACCCTGTTATCCACCTCACAGGTCCTCACACCCATGGAACAGCCTCCCCCACCAGCAGAACACTCACCAAGGAGGCGATTTGAGAAGGGACAGAAGAAAGTGAGCCTCAAAGCGATGTACACTAACATAGATGGAATTACAAATAAAGCAAATGAGCTTGGAGAACTGTTACTAGAGGAAAACCCAGACATAATAGCCCTCACAGAAACAAAGATCACGAAAACGATAACAAATGCAGTGTTCCCACAGGACTATTATGTTATGAGGAAAGAGAGGGAAGGAAGAGGTGGGGGTGGTGTAGCTCTGCTGGTAAGAAAAGGCTGGGATTTTGAGGAGATGGATATTCAGGGCTGTGAAGGTTTCAGTGACTACATAGCAGGTACTGTAACAAATGGAGGGAAAAAATTATAGTCGCAGTCATATATAATCCACCACCAAATGACAGAAGACCTAGACAGGAATATGATAGAAACAACATGGCCACCATTAACATAATAGAAAGAGCAGCTTCTGTTGCTAGCAGGAATGGATCTTGACTACTAATTATGGGAGACTTCAACCATGGGAAGATAGATTGGAAGAACAGAGACCCGCATGGAGGACCAGAAACATGGAGAGCTAAGCTGCTGGACGTGGCAACAAGAAACTTTCTAAGCCAGCACACCAAAGAACCAACAAGAATGAGAGAAGATGAACCAGCAATGCTTGATTTGATATTTACCTTAAATGAATGGGATATAAGGGAAGTTAAGATGGAAGCGCCCTTGGGAATGAGTGACCACAGTGTATTGAACTTTGAGTGTCTGGTAGAACTAGGACTTATCTCCCCCCAAAAAGAACTAGGAATCAAAAGGCTGGCATACCGAAAGGGGAATTATGAACAGATGAGAAGTTTCCTAAGTGAAATACCTTGGGACACAAGACCTCAGAGACAAGTCTGTACAGGGTATGATGGACTATGTTACCCAAAAGTGTCAGGAGGCAGTAAACAGGTTCATCCCGGCCCAAAGGGAAAAATCTGAGAAGCAACAGAAGAATCCATGGTATAATAGGGCATGTATGGAAGCGAAGAAACTGAACAAAAAGGCGTGGAGGAACTTCCGGAATAACAGAACACCAGAAAGCAGAGAAAAATACCAGAGAACCAGGAATGAGTACGTCAGGGTGAGAAGAGAAGCAGAGAAAAATTTTGAAAATGATATAGCAAACAAAGCCAAGACCGAACCAAAGCTACTCCACAGTCACATCAGAAGGAAAACAACAGTGAAAGAACAGGTATTGAAACAGAACAGGCGAGGACAGGTATACAGAGAATGACAGAGAGGTGTGTGAGGAACTCTACAAGAGGTTCCAGGAGGTCTTCACAATAGAACAGGGTGAGGTCACTGTGCTAGGAGAAAGGGAGGTAAACCAGGCGGCCTTGGAGGAGTTCGAAATTACGAGAGAGGAGGTCAAGAGACACCTGCTGGATCTGGATGTTAGAAAGGCTGTTGGTCCAGATGGGATCTCACCATGGGTACTGAAAGAGTGTGCAGAGGCACTTTGCTTGCCACTCTCCATAGTGTATAGTAAGTCACTGGAGACGGGAGACCTACCAGAAATATGGAAGACGGCGAATGTGGTCCCAATATACAAAAAGGGCGACAGACAAGAGGCACTGAACTACAGGCCAGTGTCCTTGACTTGTATACCATGCAAGGTGATGGAGAAGATCGTGAGAAAAAACCTGGTAACACATCTGGAGAGAAGGGACTTCGTGACAAATCGCCAACATGGATTCAGGGAGGGTAAATCTTGACTTACAGGCTTGATAGAATTCTACGATCAGGTGACACAGATTAAGCAAGAAAGAGAGGGCTGGGCGGACTGCATTTTCTTGGATTGTCGGAAAGCCTTTGACACAGTACCGCATAAGAGGCTGGTACATAAGCTGGAGAGACAGGCAGGAGTAGCTGGTAAGGTGCTCCAGTGGATAAGGGAGTATCTAAGCAATAGGAAGCAGAGAGTTACGGTGAGGGGTGAGACCTCCGATTGGCGTGAAGTCACCAGTGGAGTCCCACAGGGCTCTGTACTCGGTCCTATCTTGTTTCTGATATATGTAAATGATCTCCTGGAGGGTATCGATTCATTTCTCTCAATGTTTGCGGACGATGCTAAAATTATGAGAAGGATTAAAACAGAAGAGGACTGTTTGAGGCTTTGTTATAAATAATAGTGTGTTGGCTTCTATGGGGGACTTGGTACTATTAAGGGGTAAGGGTAGTTAGAAGACAGAGTATCAAATATGGGAGAGCTAAAAGGCCCGGCCCCCAAAATAAACTATCCACAGTAGTAATAACTTGCTACTAGACCATATATGTTAGTCTAAGGGTTGATCAATGCGCTCCCACACAGGAAGAAGGGATACTCTGTAATTCATGTACTTATTTATTAACCCCTTAACAACCCCCCATATACACTCACACCAATAACAATAATAATAATAACTTTACCACACTATCTTACGTTAAAAGCCTTGGTCCACGTAGGCAGGATGCAAGGTTTACACTAAGAACAAGCTAGGGTAAAGTACTACTGGATAAGCACTGAAGCTGGATGCAGCTTAGGGTAGGGAAACCACGTGGGACCCTAATACAAAACACAACACTTAGGGGTACCCTAAACACTGGCAAATACTACCCCCAGGTCTCACCAATCGTTACTACCAGAGTAGGTACACTTAATAATGCCCCGTACTTAACTTAAGGGTACAGGAACTTCAGGTAAGGGAAATAAGTAAGAGGAGAAGGGAGAAGAGTAGGGGTGCAGCCACAGAGTAGGTCTCGTCTGCACGAACGCCAGCCAGAGAAAGACCTCCTAGCGACCAGCTAGGCCTCCCATGTCGTGGTGCCGGAAGGAGCCTAATTGATCGTGCAGCTAAGCACATTAAAGATATTCCCCTATGCAATGTATTGTTACTTTACAAATGATTAGAAAGTATTAGTAAGCAAAGTTGGTGCCTATGTTATTATTTAATAATCAACCCCCAGCTCAGGCTTTAAATGCTCTTTGAGAAACAATAATAGTCTTACGTCTGGCAGGGAAGATACAAACAATTGCCGCTTGCGATGCACTCAACTGTACTACCAGAAAGTTTAATAGCTCAATTTTGACCTCTGGTTTCCACTGGAGAACCCAGGGTCGTAACAGGCTTCAAGAAGACCTAGACAAGCTGAAGAAATGGTCGAACAAATGGTTGTTAGAGTTTAACCCAACCAAATGTAATGTAATGAAGATAGGTGTAGGGAGCAGGAGGCCAGATACAAGGTATCATCTGGGAGAGGAAATTCTTCAGGAGTCAGAGAAGGAAAAAGACTTGGGGGTTGATATCACGCCAGACCTGTCTTCTGCAGCACATATCAAGCGGATAACATCAGCGGCATATGCCAGGCTGGCCAACATACGAACGGCATTCAGAAACTTGTGTAAAGAATCATTCAGAACTTTGTATACCACATATGTCAGGCCAATCCTGGAGTATGCAGCCCCAGCATGGAGTCCATATCTAGTCAAGGATAAGACTAAACTGGAAAAGTTTCAAAGGTTTGCCACCAGACTAGTACCCGAGCTGAGAGGTATGAGCTACAAGGAGAGACTACGGGAATTAAACCTCACTTCGCTGGAAGACAGAAGAGTAAGGGGGGACATGATCACCACATTCAAGATTCTGAAGGGGATTGATAGGGTAGATAAAGACAGTCTATTTAACACAAGGGGAACACGCACAAGGGGACACAGGTGGAAACTGAGTGCCCAAATGAGCCACAGAGATATTAGAAAGAACTTTTTTAGTGTCAGCGTGGTTGACAAATGGAATGCATTAGGGGGTGATGTGGTGGAGGCTGACTCCATACACAGTTTCAAGTGTAGATATGACAGAGCCCAGTAGGCTCAGGAATCTGTACACCTGTTGATTGACGGTTGAGAGGCGGGACCAAAGAGCCAGAGCTCAACCCCCACAAGCACAACTAGGTGAGTACAGGGGTCACAACACTCAGTAACTGAACACTGGGGTCACAACACTGGGGTCACAACACTGGAGTCACAACACTCAGAAACTTAACACTGGGGTCACGCCACTGGAGTCACAACACTCAGAAACTAAACACTGGGGTCACAACACTGGGGTCACAACACTGGGGTCACAACACTCAGTAACTGAACACTGGGGCCACAACACTGGGGTCACAACACTGGGGTCACAACACTTAGTAACTGAACACTGAGGCCACAACACTGGGGTCACAACACTGGGGTCACAACACTCAGAAACTGAACACTGGGGTCACAACACTCAGAAACTGAACACTGGGGTCACAACACTGGGGTCCAACACTCAGCAACTGTACACTGGGGCCACAACACTCAACAACTGTACACTGGGGTCACAACACTGGGGTCACAACACTGGGGTCAAAACACTGGGGTCACAACACTCAGAAACTGAACACTGGGGTCACAACACTCAGAAACTGAACACTGGGGTCCAACACTCAGCAACTGTACACTGGGGTCACAACACTGGGGTCCAACACTCAGCAACTGTACACTGGGGTCACAACACTGGGGTCACAACACTGGGGTCAAAGCACTGGGATCACAGCATTGGGGTCACAACACTCAGTAACTGAACACTGGGGTCACAACACTAGGGTCACCACACTGGGGTCACAACACTGGGGTCACAACACTCAGTAACTGAACACTGTGTCACAACACTGGGGTCACAACACTGGGGTTATAACACTCAGTAGCTGAACACTGGGGTCACAACAATAGGGTCACTACACTGGGGTCACAACACTAGGGTCACAACACTCAGCAACTGAACAATGGGGTCACTACACTGAGGTCAAAACACTAGGGTCACAACACTGGGGTCACAACACTGGGGTCACAACACTGGGGTCACAACACTAGGGTCACATCACTCAGCAACTGAACAATGGGGTCACATCACTGAGGTCAAAACACTAGGGTCAAAACACTTAGGTCACAACACTGGGGTCACAACACTGGGGTCACAACACTCAGCAACTGAACAATGGGGTCACATCACTGAGGTCAAAACACTAGGGTCACAACTCTTAGGTCACAACACTGGGGTCACAACACTGGGGTCACAACACTCAGTAACTGAACACTGGGGTCACATCACTAGGGTCACAACACTGGGGTCACAGCACTCAGTAACTGAACACTGGGCACACAACACTGGGGTCACAACACTGGGTCACAACACTGGGGTCACAACACTGGGGTCACAACACTCAGGAACTGAACACAGGGATCACAACACTGGGGTCAAAACAATAAGTAACTGAACACTGGGGTCACAGCACTGGGGTCAAAACACTCAGAAACTTAACACTGGGGTCACAACACTCAGTAACTTAACATTGGGGTCACATCACTAGGATCACAACACTGGGGTCACAACATTCAGTAACTGAACATTGGGGTCACAACACTGGGTCACACCACAGGGGTCACAACACTCAGCAACTGTACACTGGGGTCACAACACTGGGGTCAAAGCACTGGGATCACAACACTGGGATCACAACACTGGGGTCACAACACTTGGATCACAACACTGGGGTCACAACACTCAGCAAACTGATCACTAGGGTCACAACGCTGGGGTCACAACACTGGGGTAACAACACTCAGCAACTGAACACTGAGGTCACAACACTGGGGTCAAAACACTGGGGTCATAACACAGAAACTGAACACTGGGGTCACATCACTGGGGTCACAACACTGGGGTCACAACACTCAGCAACTGAATACTGGGACCACAACACTGGGGTCACTACACTCAGTAACTGAACACTGGGGTCACAACACTGGGGTCACAACACTAGGGTCACAACACTGGGGTCATTACACTGGGGTCACAACACTCAGTAACTGAACACTGGGGTAACAACACTCAGTAACTGAACACTGGGGTCACAACACTAGGGTCACAACACTGGGGTCATTACACTGGGGTAACAACACTCAGTAACTGAAAACTGGTGTCACAACACTGGGGTCACAACACTGGGGTCACAACACTCAGCAACTGAACACTGGGGTCACAACACTGGGGTCAAAACACTGGGGTCACAACACTGGGGTCAAAACACTGGGGTCACAACACTGGGGTCACAACACTGGGGTCACATCACTGGGGGTCAAAACACTGGGGTCACAACACTGGGGTCAAAACACTGGGGTCACAACACTGGGGTCACAACACTGGGGGTCAAAACACTGGGGTCACAACACTGGGGTCAAAACACTGGGGTCACAACACTGGGGTCACATCACTGGGGGTCAAAACACTCAGAAACTTAACACTGGGGTCACAACACTGGGGTCACAACACTCAGAAACTGAACACTGGCGTCACAACACTGGGGTCACATCACTGGGGGTCAAAACACTCAGAAACTTAACACTGGGGTCACAACACTGGGGTCACAACACACAGAAACTGAACACTGGGGTCACAACACTGGGGTCACATCACTGGGGGTCAAAACACTCAGCAACTGAATACTGGGATCACTACACTCAGTAACTGAACCCTGGGATCACAACATTAGGGTCACAACACTGGGTCATTACACTGGGGTAACAACACTGGGGTCACAACACTCAGTAACTGAAAACTGGTGTCACAACACTAGGGTCACAACACTGGGGTCACAACACTCAGCAACTGAACACTGGGGTCACAACACTCAGTAACTGAACACAGGGGACACAACACTGGGGTCACAACACTTAGTAACTGAACACTGGGGTCACACCACTGGGGTCACAACACTCAGTAACTGAACACTGGGGTCACAACACTCAGTAACTGAACACAGGGGTCACAACACTTAGTAACTGAACACTGGGATCACAACAGTCAGTAACTGAAAAATGGGGTCACAACACTCAGTAACTGAACACTGGGGTCACGTCACTAGAGTCACAAAACTAGGGTCACAACACTAGGGTCACAATACTCAGCAACAGAACAATGGGGTCCCAATACTGGGGTCACAACACTAAGTAACTGAACAATGGGGTCACAACATTGGGGTCACAACACTTATTTCACAACACTGGGGACACAACACTGGGGAAACAACACTGGGGTAACAACACTCAGAAACTGAACACAGGGGTCACAACACTCAGAAACTGAACACAGGGGTCACAACACTCAGCAACTGAACAATGAGGCCACAACATTGGGGTCACAACACTGGGGTCACAACACTGGGGTCACAACACTGGGGAAACAACACTGGGGTAACAACACTCAGAAACTGAACACTGGGGTCACAACACTCAGAAACTGAACACTGGGATCACAACACTGGGGTCACTACACTCAGTAACTGAACACTGGGGTCACAACACTGGGGTCACTACACTCAGTAACTGAACACTGGGATCACAACACTCAGCAACTGAACACTGGGATCACAACACTCAGCAACTGAATACTGGGATCACAACACTGGGGTCACTACACTGGGGTCACTACACTCAGTAACTGAACACTGGGATCACAACACTCAGCAACTGAACACTGGGATCACAACACTCAGCAACTGAACACTGGGATCACAACACTGGGGTCACTACACTCAGTAACTGAACACTGGGGTCACAACACTGGGGTAAAAACACTCAGTAACTGAACACTGGTGTCACAACACTGGGGTCACAACAATAGGGTCACTACACTGGGGTCACAACACTAGGGTCACAACACTCAGCCACTGAACAATGGGGTCACTACACTGGGGTCAGAACACTGAGGTCAAAACACTTGGGGTCACAATACTTAGGTCACAACACTGGGGTCACAACCCTGGGGTCACAACACTCAGTAACTGAACACTGGGGTCACATCACTGGGGTCACAACACTGGGGTCACAACACTCAGTAGCTGAAGACTAGGGTCACAATACTCAGTAACTGAACACTGGGGTCCCAACACTGGGGTCACAACACTGGGGTCACAATACTCAGTAACTGAACACTGGGGTCACTACACTCAGTAGCTCGACACTGGAGTCACAATACTCTGTAAGTAAACACTGGAGTCACAATACTCTGTAAGTGAACACTGGGGTCACAACACTGGGGTCACTACTCTCAGTAACTGTACACTGGGGTCACAACACTGGGGGTCACTGCACTGGGGTCACTACACTCAGCAACTGAACACAGGGGTCACAACACTCAGTAACTGAACACTGGGGTCACAATACTGGGGTCACAACACTCAACAACTGAACACTGGGGTCACAATACTGGGGTCACAACACTCAACAACTGAACACTGGGGTCACAACACTGGGGTCACAACACTCAACAACAGAACACTGGGGTCACAACACTCAACAACTGAACACTGGGGTCACAACACTGGGGTCACAAAACTCAACAACTGAACACTGGGGTCACAACACTCAACAACTGAACACGGGGGTCACAACACTGGGGTCACAACACAGGGGTCACAACACTCAACAACTGAACACTGGGGTCACAACACTCAACAACTGAACACTGGGGTCACAACACTCAACAACTGAACACTGGGGTCACAATACTGGGGTCACAACACTCAACAACTGAACACTGGGGTTACAACACTGGGGTCACAACACTCAACAACTGAACACTGGGGTCACAATACTGGGGTCACAACACTCAACAACTGAACACTGGGGTCACAACACTGGGGTCACATCACTCAACAACTGAACACTGGGGTCACAACACTGGGGTCACAACACTGGGGTCACAACACTCAACAACTGAACACAGGGGTCACAACACTCAATAACTGAACACTGGGGTCACAACACTCAACAACTGAACACTGGGGTCACAACACTGGGGTCACAACACTCAACAACTGAACACTGGGGTCACAACACACAACAACTGAACACTGGGGTCACAACACTGGGGTCACAACACTCAACAACTGAACACTGGGGTCACAACACTGGGGTCACAACACTCAACAACTGAACACTGGGGTCCCAACACTCAACAACTGAACACTGGGGTCACAACACTCAACAACTGAACACTGGGGTCACAACACTCAACAACTGAACACTGGGGTCACAACACTGTGGTCACAACACTGGGGTCACAACACTGTGGTCACAACACTCAACAACTGAACACTGGGGTCACAACACTGGGGTCACAACACTGTGGTCACAACACTGGGGTCACAACACTGGGGTCACAACACTCAACAACTGAACACTGAGGTCACAACACTCAACAACTGAACACAGGGGTCACAACAATGGGGTCACAACACTCAACAACTGAACACTGGGGTCACAACACTCAACAACTGAACACTGGGGTCACAACACTGGGGTCACAACACTCAACAACTGAACACTGGGACCACAACACTGGGGTCACAACCCTGGGGTCACAACACTCAACAACTGAACACTGGGGTCACAACACTGGGGTCACAACACTCAACAACTGAACACTGGGGTCACAACACTCAACAACTGAACACTGGGGTCACAACACTCAACAACTAACACTGGGGTCACAACACTCAACAACTGAACACTGGGGTCACAACACTCAACAATTGAACACTGGGGTCACAACACTGGGGTCACAACACTCAACAACTGAACACTGGGGTCACAACACTGGGGTCACAACACTGGGGTCACAACACTCAGTAACTGAACACTGGGGTCACAACACTGGGGTCACAACACAGGGGTCACAACACTAGGGTCACAACACTTAGTAACTGAACACTAGGGTCACAACAGTCAACAACTGAACACTGGGGTCACAACACTGGGGTCACAACACTCAGTAACTGAACACTGGGGTCACAACACTGGGGTCACAACACTGGGGTCACAACACTCAGTAACTGAACACTGGGGTCACAACACTGGGGTCACAACACTGGGGTCACAACACAGGGGTCACAACACTAGGGTCACAACACTTAGTAACTGAACACTGGGGTCACAACACTCAGTAACTGAACACTGGGGTCACAACACTGGGGTCACAACACTAGGATCACAACACTGGGGTCGTTACACTGGGGTAACAACACTGGGCTCACAACACTCAGTAACTGAACACTGGGGTCACAACACTGGGGTCAAAACACTCAGTAACTGAACACTGGGGTCACAACAATAGGGTCACTACACTGAGGTCACAACACTAGGGTCACAACACCTAGCAACTGAACAATGGGGTCATTACACTGGGGTCACAACAGTGAGGTCAAAACACTGGGGGTCACAACACTTGGGTCACAACCCTGGGGTCAAAACACTCAGTAACTGAACACTGGGGTCACAACACTTTGGTCACAACACTGGGGTCACAACACTAGGGTCACTACACTGGGGTCACTACACTGGGGTCACAACACTCAGTAACTGAACACTGGGGTCACAACACTGGGGTCACAACACTGGGTCACAACACTCAGTAACTGAACACTGGGGTCACAACACTGGGGTCACAACACTCAGTAACTGAACACTGGGGTCACAACACTGGGGTCACAACACTGGGGTCACAACACTCAGTACCTGAACACCGGGGTCACAACACTGGGGTCACAACACTGGGGTCACAACACATGGGTCACAACACTTAGTAACTGAACACTGGGGTCACAACACTAGGGTCACTACACTGGGGTCACTACACTGGGGTCACAACACTCAGTAACTGAACACTGGGGTCACAACACTGGGGTCACAACACTGGGGTCACAACACTGGGGTCACAACACTCAGTAACTGAACACTGGGGTCACAACACTGGGGTCACAACACTGGGGTTACAACACTGGGGTCACAACACTGGGGTCACAACACGGGTCACAACACTCAGTAACTGAACACAGGGGTCACAACACTCAGTAACTGAACACTGGGGTCACAACACTGGGGTCACAACACTGGGGTCACAACACTCAGTAACTGAACAAAGGGGTCACAACACTGGGGTCACAACACTGGGGTCACAACACTCAGTAACTGAACACTGGGGTCACAACACTGGGGTCACAACACTGGGGTCACAACACTCAGTAACTGAACACAGGGGTCACAACACTGGGGTCACAACACTGGGGTCACAACACTCAGTAACTGAACACAGGGGTCACAACACTAGGGTCACAACACTTAGTAACTGAACACTGGGGTCACAACACTGGGGTCACAACACTGGGGTCACAACACTCAGTAACTGAACACAGGGGTCACAACACTGGGGTCACAACACTGGGGTCACAACACTCAGTAACTGAACACTGGGGTCACAACACTGGGGTCACAACACTAGGGTCACAACACTCAGTAACTGAACACTGGTGTCACAACACTGGGGTCACAACACTGGGGTCACAACACTCAGTAACTGAACACAGGGGTCACAACACTGGGGTCACAACACTGGGGTCACAACACTGGGGTCACAACACTCAGTAACTGAACACTGGGGTCACAACACTCAGAAACTGAACACTGGGGTCACAACACTCAGAAACTAAACACTGGGGTCATGTCACTGGAGTCACAACACTCAGTAACTGAACACTGGGGTCACAACACTCAGAAACTGAACACTGGGGTCACAACACTCAGAAACTGAACACTGGGGTCACAACACTGGAGTCACAACACTGGGGTCACAACACTCAGTAACTGAACACAGGGGTCACAACACTAGCACCCCGCCTCCCTCCTCTACATAGAAAACCCCCCTACCACAAACTCTCCCTGCCCCCACTCAAATGTTCAGCCAAATCTCCCTCCTCCCACACCCAATCCCCACCCTTCTACCCCTCCCCTCCTCCCGAGTCCTCCCTCCCCCCCTTTCCTTCCCGTCCTCCCTCCCCTTTCACCCTATACCCTCCCAGTCCCTCCCCTTCACTGGATCCCCCGCCCCTCATCCCAGTATCCTCTGAGACCCTGTTATCCACCTCACAGGTCCTCACACCCATGGAACAGCCTCCCCCACCAGCAGAACACTCACCAAGGAGGCGATTTGAGAAGGGACAGAAGAAAGTGAGCCTCAAAGCGATGTACACTAACATAGATGGAATTACAAATAAAGCAAATGAGCTTGGAGAACTGTTACTAGAGGAAAACCCAGACATAATAGCCCTCACAGAACAAAGATCACGAAAACGATAACAAATGCAGTGTTCCCACAGGACTATTATGTTATGAGGAAAGAGAGGGAAGGAAGAGGTGGGGGTGGTGTAGCTCTGCTGGTAAGAAAAGGCTGGGATTTTGAGGAGATGGATATTCAGGGCTGTGAAGGTTTCAGTGACTACATAGCAGGTACTGTAACAAATGGAGGGAAAAAAATTATAGTCGCAGTCATATATAATCCACCACCAAATGACAGAAGACCTAGACAGGAATATGATAGAAACAACATGGCCACCATTAACATAATAGAAAGAGCAGCTTCTGTTGCTAGCAGGAATGGATCTTGACTACTAATTATGGGAGACTTCAACCATGGGAAGATAGATTGGAAGAACAGAGACCCGCATGGAGGACCAGAAACATGAGAGCTAAGCTGCTGGACGTGGCAACAAGAAACTTTCTAAGCCAGCACACCAAAGAACCAACAAGAATGAGAGAAGATGAACCAGCAATGCTTGATTTGATATTTACCTTAAATGAATGGATATAAGGAAGTTAAGATGGAAGCGCCCTTGGGAATGAGTGACCACAGTGTATTGAACTTTGAGTGTCTGGTAGAACTAGGACTTATCTCCCCCCAAAAAGAACTAGGAATCAAAAGGCTGGCATACCGAAAGGGGAATTATGAACAGATGAGAAGTTTCCTAAGTGAAATACCTTGGGACACAAGACCTCAGAGACAAGTCTGTACAGGGTATGATGGACTATGTTACCCAAAAGTGTCAGGAGGCAGTAAACAGGTTCATCCCGGCCCAAAGGGAAAAATCTGAGAAGCAACAGAAGAATCCATGGTATAATAGGGCATGTATGGAAGCGAAGAAACTGAACAAAAAGGCGTGGAGGAACTTCCGGAATAACAGAACACCAGAAAGCAGAGAAAAATACCAGAGAACCAGGAATGAGTACGTCAGGGTGAGAAGAGAAGCAGAGAAAAATTTTGAAAATGATATAGCAAACAAAGCCAAGACCGAACCAAAGCTACTCCACAGTCACATCAGAAGGAAAACAACAGTGAAAGAACAGGTATTGAAACAGAACAGGCGAGGACAGGTATACAGAGAATGACAGAGAGGTGTGTGAGGAACTCTACAAGAGGTTCCAGGAGGTCTTCACAATAGAACAGGGTGAGGTCACTGTGCTAGGAGAAAGGGAGGTAAACCAGGCGGCCTTGGAGGAGTTCGAAATTACGAGAGAGGAGGTCAAGAGACACCTGCTGGATCTGGATGTTAGAAAGGCTGTTGGTCCAGATGGGATCTCACCATGGGTACTGAAAGAGTGTGCAGAGGCACTTTGCTTGCCACTCTCCATAGTGTATAGTAAGTCACTGGAGACGGGAGACCTACCAGAAATATGGAAGACGGCGAATGTGGTCCCAATATACAAAAAGGGCGACAGACAAGAGGCACTGAACTACAGGCCAGTGTCCTTGACTTGTATACCATGCAAGGTGATGGAGAAGATCGTGAGAAAAAACCTGGTAACACATCTGGAGAGAAGGGACTTCGTGACAAATCGCCAACATGGATTCAGGGAGGGTAAATCTTGCCTTACAGGCTTGATAGAATTCTACGATCAGGTGACACAGATTAAGCAAGAAAGAGAGGGCTGGGCGGACTGCATTTTCTTGGATTGTCGGAAAGCCTTTGACACAGTACCGCATAAGAGGCTGGTACATAAGCTGGAGAGACAGGCAGGAGTAGCTGGTAAGGTGCTCCAGTGGATAAGGGAGTATCTAAGCAATAGGAAGCAGAGAGTTACGGTGAGGGGTGAGACCTCCGATTGGCGTGAAGTCACCAGTGGAGTCCCACAGGGCTCTGTACTCGGTCCTATCTTGTTTCTGATATATGTAAATGATCTCCTGGAGGGTATCGATTCATTTCTCTCAATGTTTGCGGACGATGCTAAAATTATGAGAAGGATTAAAACAGAAGAGGACTGTTTGAGGCTTTGTTATAAATAATAGTGTGTTGGCTTCTATGGGGGACTTGGTACTATTAAGGGGTAAGGGTAGTTAGAAGACAGAGTATCAAATATGGGAGAGCTAAAAGGCCCGGCCCCCAAAATAAACTATCCACAGTAGTAATAACTTGCTACTAGACCATATATGTTAGTCTAAGGGTTGATCAATGCGCTCCCACACAGGAAGAAGGGATACTCTGTAATTCATGTACTTATTTATTAACCCCTTAACAACCCCCCATATACACTCACACCAATAACAATAATAATAATAACTTTACCACACTATCTTACGTTAAAAGCCTTGGTCCACGTAGGCAGGATGCAAGGTTTACACTAAGAACAAGCTAGGGTAAAGTACTACTGGATAAGCACTGAAGCTGGATGCAGCTTAGGGTAGGGAAACCACGTGGGACCCTAATACAAAACACAACACTTAGGGGTACCCTAAACACTGGCAAATACTACCCCCAGGTCTCACCAATCGTTACTACCAGAGTAGGTACACTTAATAATGCCCCGCACTTAACTTAAGGGTACAGGAACTTCAGGTAAGGGAAATAAGTAAGAGGAGAAGGGAGAAGAGTAGGGGTGCAGCCACAGAGTAGGTCTCGTCTGCACGAACGCCAGCCAGAGAAAGACCTCCTAGCGACCAGCTAGGCCTCCCATGTCGTGGTGCCGGAAGGAGCCTAATTGATCGTGCAGCTAAGCACATTAAAGATATTCCCCTATGCAATGTATTGTTACTTTACAAATGATTAGAAAGTATTAGTAAGCAAAGTTGGTGCCTATGTTATTATTTAATAATCAACCCCCAGCTCAGGCTTTAAATGCTCTTTGAGAAACAATAATAGTCTTACGTCTGGCAGGGAAGATACAAACAATTGCCGCTTGCGATGCACTCAACTGTACTACCAGAAAGTTTAATAGCTCAATTTTGACCTCTGGTTTCCACTGGAGAACCCAGGGTCGTAACAGGCTTCAAGAAGACCTAGACAAGCTGAAGAAATGGTCGAACAAATGGTTGTTAGAGTTTAACCCAACCAAATGTAATGTAATGAAGATAGGTGTAGGGAGCAGGAGGCCAGATACAAGGTATCATCTGGGAGAGGAAATTCTTCAGGAGTCAGAGAAGGAAAAAGACTTGGGGGTTGATATCACGCCAGACCTGTCTTCTGCAGCACATATCAAGCGGATAACATCAGCGGCATATGCCAGGCTGGCCAACATACGAACGGCATTCAGAAACTTGTGTAAAGAATCATTCAGAACTTTGTATACCACATATGTCAGGCCAATCCTGGAGTATGCAGCCCAGCATGGAGTCCATATCTAGTCAAGGATAAGACTAAACTGGAAAAGTTTCAAAGGTTTGCCACCAGACTAGTACCCGAGCTGAGAGGTATGAGCTACAAGGAGAGACTACGGGAATTAAACCTCACTTCGCTGGAAGACAGAAGAGTAAGGGGGGACATGATCACCACATTCAAGATTCTGAAGGGGATTGATAGGGTAGATAAAGACAGTCTATTTAACACAAGGGGAACACGCACAAGGGGACACAGGTGGAAACTGAGTGCCCAAATGAGCCACAGAGATATTAGAAAGAACTTTTTTAGTGTCAGCGTGGTTGACAAATGGAATGCATTAGGGGGTGATGTGGTGGAGGCTGACTCCATACACAGTTTCAAGTGTAGATATGACAGAGCCCAGTAGGCTCAGGAATCTGTACACCTGTTGATTGACGGTTGAGAGGCGGGACCAAAGAGCCAGAGCTCAACCCCCACAAGCACAACTAGGTGAGTACAGGGGTCACAACACTCAGTAACTGAACACTGGGGTCACAACACTGGGGTCACAACACTGGAGTCACAACACTCAGAAACTTAACACTGGGGTCACGCCACTGGAGTCACAACACTCAGAAACTAAACACTGGGGTCACAACACTGGGGTCACAACACTGGGGTCACAACACTCAGTAACTGAACACTGGGGCCACAACACTGGGGTCACAACACTGGGGTCACAACACTTAGTAACTGAACACTGAGGCCACAACACTGGGGTCACAACACTGGGGTCACAACACTCAGAAACTGAACACTGGGGTCACAACACTCAGAAACTGAACACTGGGGTCACAACACTGGGGTCCAACACTCAGCAACTGTACACTGGGGCCACAACACTCAACAACTGTACACTGGGGTCACAACACTGGGGTCACAACACTGGGGTCAAAACACTGGGGTCACAACACTCAGAAACTGAACACTGGGGTCACAACACTCAGAAACTGAACACTGGGGTCCAACACTCAGCAACTGTACACTGGGGTCACAACACTGGGGTCCAACACTCAGCAACTGTACACTGGGGTCACAACACTGGGGTCACAACACTGGGGTCAAAGCACTGGGATCACAGCATTGGGGTCACAACACTCAGTAACTGAACACTGGGGTCACAACACTAGGGTCACCACACTGGGGTCACAACACTGGGGTCACAACACTCAGTAACTGAACACTGTGTCACAACACTGGGGTCACAACACTGGGGTTATAACACTCAGTAGCTGAACACTGGGGTCACAACAATAGGGTCACTACACTGGGGTCACAACACTAGGGTCACAACACTCAGCAACTGAACAATGGGGTCACTACACTGAGGTCAAAACACTAGGGTCACAACACTGGGGTCACAACACTGGGGTCACAACACTGGGGTCACAACACTAGGGTCACATCACTCAGCAACTGAACAATGGGGTCACATCACTGAGGTCAAAACACTAGGGTCAAAACACTTAGGTCACAACACTGGGGTCACAACACTGGGGTCACAACACTCAGCAACTGAACAATGGGGTCACATCACTGAGGTCAAAACACTAGGGTCACAACTCTTAGGTCACAACACTGGGGTCACAACACTGGGGTCACAACACTCAGTAACTGAACACTGGGGTCACATCACTAGGGTCACAACACTGGGGTCACAGCACTCAGTAACTGAACACTGGGCACACAACACTGGGGTCACAACACTGGGTCACAACACTGGGGTCACAACACTGGGGTCACAACACTCAGGAACTGAACACAGGGATCACAACACTGGGGTCAAAACAATAAGTAACTGAACACTGGGGTCACAGCACTGGGGTCAAAACACTCAGAAACTTAACACTGGGGTCACAACACTCAGTAACTTAACATTGGGGTCACATCACTAGGATCACAACACTGGGGTCACAACATTCAGTAACTGAACATTGGGGTCACAACACTGGGTCACACCACAGGGGTCACAACACTCAGCAACTGTACACTGGGGTCACAACACTGGGGTCAAAGCACTGGGATCACAACACTGGGATCACAACACTGGGGTCACAACACTTGGATCACAACACTGGGGTCACAACACTCAGCAACTGATCACTAGGGTCACAACGCTGGGGTCACAACACTGGGGTAACAACACTCAGCAACTGAACACTGAGGTCACAACACTGGGGTCAAAACACTGGGGTCATAACACAGAAACTGAACACTGGGGTCACATCACTGGGGTCACAACACTGGGGTCACAACACTCAGCAACTGAATACTGGGACCACAACACTGGGGTCACTACACTCAGTAACTGAACACTGGGGTCACAACACTGGGGTCACAACACTAGGGTCACAACACTGGGGTCATTACACTGGGGTCACAACACTCAGTAACTGAACACTGGGGTAACAACACTCAGTAACTGAACACTGGGGTCACAACACTAGGGTCACAACACTGGGGTCATTACACTGGGGTAACAACACTCAGTAACTGAAAACTGGTGTCACAACACTGGGGTCACAACACTGGGGTCACAACACTCAGCAACTGAACACTGGGGTCACAACACTGGGGTCAAAACACTGGGGTCACAACACTGGGGTCAAAACACTGGGGTCACAACACTGGGGTCACAACACTGGGGTCACATCACTGGGGGTCAAAACACTGGGGTCACAACACTGGGGTCAAAACACTGGGGTCACAACACTGGGGTCACAACACTGGGGGTCAAAACACTGGGGTCACAACACTGGGGTCAAAACACTGGGGTCACAACACTGGGGTCACATCACTGGGGTCAAAACACTCAGAAACTTAACACTGGGGTCACAACACTGGGGTCACAACACTCAGAAACTGAACACTGGCGTCACAACACTGGGGTCACATCACTGGGGGTCAAAACACTCAGAAACTTAACACTGGGGTCACAACACTGGGGTCACAACACACAGAAACTGAACACTGGGGTCACAACACTGGGGTCACATCACTGGGGGTCAAAACACTCAGCAACTGAATACTGGGATCACTACACTCAGTAACTGAACCCTGGGATCACAACATTAGGGTCACAACACTGGGGTCATTACACTGGGGTAACAACACTGGGGTCACAACACTCAGTAACTGAAAACTGGTGTCACAACACTAGGGTCACAACACTGGGGTCACAACACTCAGCAACTGAACACTGGGGTCACAACACTCAGTAACTGAACACAGGGGACACAACACTGGGGTCACAACACTTAGTAACTGAACACTGGGGTCACACCACTGGGGTCACAACACTCAGTAACTGAACACTGGGGTCACAACACTCAGTAACTGAACACAGGGGTCACAACACTTAGTAACTGAACACTGGGATCACAACAGTCAGTAACTGAAAAATGGGGTCACAACACTCAGTAACTGAACACTGGGGTCACGTCACTAGAGTCACAAAACTAGGGTCACAACACTAGGGTCACAATACTCAGCAACAGAACAATGGGGTCCCAATACTGGGGTCACAACACTAAGTAACTGAACAATGGGGTCACAACATTGGGGTCACAACACTTATTTCACAACACTGGGGACACAACACTGGGGAAACAACACTGGGGTAACAACACTCAGAAACTGAACACAGGGGTCACAACACTCAGAAACTGAACACAGGGGTCACAACACTCAGCAACTGAACAATGAGGCCACAACATTGGGGTCACAACACTGGGGTCACAACACTGGGGTCACAACACTGGGGAAACAACACTGGGGTAACAACACTCAGAAACTGAACACTGGGGTCACAACACTCAGAAACTGAACACTGGGATCACAACACTGGGGTCACTACACTCAGTAACTGAACACTGGGGTCACAACACTGGGGTCACTACACTCAGTAACTGAACACTGGGATCACAACACTCAGCAACTGAACACTGGGATCACAACACTCAGCAACTGAATACTGGGATCACAACACTGGGGTCACTACACTGGGGTCACTACACTCAGTAACTGAACACTGGGATCACAACACTCAGCAACTGAACACTGGGATCACAACACTCAGCAACTGAACACTGGGATCACAACACTGGGGTCACTACACTCAGTAACTGAACACTGGGGTCACAACACTGGGGTAAAAACACTCAGTAACTGAACACTGGTGTCACAACACTGGGGTCACAACAATAGGGTCACTACACTGGGGTCACAACACTAGGGTCACAACACTCAGCCACTGAACAATGGGGTCACTACACTGGGGTCAGAACACTGAGGTCAAAACACTTGGGGTCACAATACTTAGGTCACAACACTGGGGTCACAACCCTGGGGTCACAACACTCAGTAACTGAACACTGGGGTCACATCACTGGGGTCACAACACTGGGGTCACAACACTCAGTAGCTGAAGACTAGGGTCACAATACTCAGTAACTGAACACTGGGGTCCCAACACTGGGGTCACAACACTGGGGTCACAATACTCAGTAACTGAACACTGGGGTCACTACACTCAGTAGCTCGACACTGGAGTCACAATACTCTGTAAGTAAACACTGGAGTCACAATACTCTGTAAGTGAACACTGGGGTCACAACACTGGGGTCACTACTCTCAGTAACTGTACACTGGGGTCACAACACTGGGGGTCACTGCACTGGGGTCACTACACTCAGCAACTGAACACAGGGGTCACAACACTCAGTAACTGAACACTGGGGTCACAATACTGGGGTCACAACACTCAACAACTGAACACTGGGGTCACAATACTGGGGTCACAACACTCAACAACTGAACACTGGGGTCACAACACTGGGGTCACAACACTCAACAACAGAACACTGGGGTCACAACACTCAACAACTGAACACTGGGGTCACAACACTGGGGTCACAAAACTCAACAACTGAACACTGGGGTCACAACACTCAACAACTGAACACGGGGGTCACAACACTGGGGTCACAACACAGGGGTCACAACACTCAACAACTGAACACTGGGGTCACAACACTCAACAACTGAACACTGGGGTCACAACACTCAACAACTGAACACTGGGGTCACAATACTGGGGTCACAACACTCAACAACTGAACACTGGGGTTACAACACTGGGGTCACAACACTCAACAACTGAACACTGGGGTCACAATACTGGGGTCACAACACTCAACAACTGAACACTGGGGTCACAACACTGGGGTCACATCACTCAACAACTGAACACTGGGGTCACAACACTGGGGTCACAACACTGGGGTCACAACACTCAACAACTGAACACAGGGGTCACAACACTCAATAACTGAACACTGGGGTCACAACACTCAACAACTGAACACTGGGGTCACAACACTGGGGTCACAACACTCAACAACTGAACACTGGGGTCACAACACACAACAACTGAACACTGGGGTCACAACACTGGGGTCACAACACTCAACAACTGAACACTGGGGTCACAACACTGGGGTCACAACACTCAACAACTGAACACTGGGGTCCCAACACTCAACAACTGAACACTGGGGTCACAACACTCAACAACTGAACACTGGGGTCACAACACTCAACAACTGAACACTGGGGTCACAACACTGTGGTCACAACACTGGGGTCACAACACTGTGGTCACAACACTCAACAACTGAACACTGGGGTCACAACACTGGGGTCACAACACTGTGGTCACAACACTGGGGTCACAACACTGGGGTCACAACACTCAACAACTGAACACTGAGGTCACAACACTCAACAACTGAACACAGGGGTCACAACAATGGGGTCACAACACTCAACAACTGAACACTGGGGTCACAACACTCAACAACTGAACACTGGGGTCACAACACTGGGGTCACAACACTCAACAACTGAACACTGGGACCACAACACTGGGGTCACAACCCTGGGGTCACAACACTCAACAACTGAACACTGGGGTCACAACACTGGGGTCACAACACTCAACAACTGAACACTGGGGTCACAACACTCAACAACTGAACACTGGGGTCACAACACTCAACAACTAACACTGGGGTCACAACACTCAACAACTGAACACTGGGGTCACAACACTCAACAATTGAACACTGGGGTCACAACACTGGGGTCACAACACTCAACAACTGAACACTGGGGTCACAACACTGGGGTCACAACACTGGGGTCACAACACTCAGTAACTGAACACTGGGGTCACAACACTGGGGTCACAACACAGGGGTCACAACACTAGGGTCACAACACTTAGTAACTGAACACTAGGGTCACAACAGTCAACAACTGAACACTGGGGTCACAACACTGGGGTCACAACACTCAGTAACTGAACACTGGGGTCACAACACTGGGGTCACAACACTGGGGTCACAACACTCAGTAACTGAACACTGGGGTCACAACACTGGGGTCACAACACTGGGGTCACAACACAGGGGTCACAACACTAGGGTCACAACACTTAGTAACTGAACACTGGGGTCACAACACTCAGTAACTGAACACTGGGGTCACAACACTGGGGTCACAACACTAGGATCACAACACTGGGGTCGTTACACTGGGGTAACAACACTGGGCTCACAACACTCAGTAACTGAACACTGGGGTCACAACACTGGGGTCAAAACACTCAGTAACTGAACACTGGGGTCACAACAATAGGGTCACTACACTGAGGTCACAACACTAGGGTCACAACACCTAGCAACTGAACAATGGGGTCATTACACTGGGGTCACAACAGTGAGGTCAAAACACTGGGGGTCACAACACTTGGGTCACAACCCTGGGGTCAAAACACTCAGTAACTGAACACTGGGGTCACAACACTTTGGTCACAACACTGGGGTCACAACACTAGGGTCACTACACTGGGGTCACTACACTGGGGTCACAACACTCAGTAACTGAACACTGGGGTCACAACACTGGGGTCACAACACTGGGGTCACAACACTCAGTAACTGAACACTGGGGTCACAACACTGGGGTCACAACACTCAGTAACTGAACACTGGGGTCACAACACTGGGGTCACAACACTGGGGTCACAACACTCAGTACCTGAACACCGGGGTCACAACACTGGGGTCACAACACTGGGGTCACAACACATGGGTCACAACACTTAGTAACTGAACACTGGGGTCACAACACTAGGGTCACTACACTGGGGTCACTACACTGGGGTCACAACACTCAGTAACTGAACACTGGGGTCACAACACTGGGGTCACAACACTGGGGTCACAACACTGGGGTCACAACACTCAGTAACTGAACACTGGGGTCACAACACTGGGGTCACAACACTGGGGTTACAACACTGGGGTCACAACACTGGGGTCACAACACGGGTCACAACACTCAGTAACTGAACACAGGGGTCACAACACTCAGTAACTGAACACTGGGGTCACAACACTGGGGTCACAACACTGGGGTCACAACACTCAGTAACTGAACAAAGGGGTCACAACACTGGGGTCACAACACTGGGGTCACAACACTCAGTAACTGAACACTGGGGTCACAACACTGGGGTCACAACACTGGGGTCACAACACTCAGTAACTGAACACAGGGGTCACAACACTGGGGTCACAACACTGGGGTCACAACACTCAGTAACTGAACACAGGGGTCACAACACTAGGGTCACAACACTTAGTAACTGAACACTGGGGTCACAACACTGGGGTCACAACACTGGGGTCACAACACTCAGTAACTGAACACAGGGGTCACAACACTGGGGTCACAACACTGGGGTCACAACACTCAGTAACTGAACACTGGGGTCACAACACTGGGGTCACAACACTAGGGTCACAACACTCAGTAACTGAACACTGGTGTCACAACACTGGGGTCACAACACTGGGGTCACAACACTCAGTAACTGAACACAGGGGTCACAACACTGGGGTCACAACACTGGGGTCACAACACTGGGGTCACAACACTCAGTAACTGAACACTGGGGTCACAACACTCAGAAACTGAACACTGGGGTCACAACACTCAGAAACTAAACACTGGGGTCATGTCACTGGAGTCACAACACTCAGTAACTGAACACTGGGGTCACAACACTCAGAAACTGAACACTGGGGTCACAACACTCAGAAACTGAACACTGGGGTCACAACACTGGAGTCACAACACTGGGGTCACAACACTCAGTAACTGAACACAGGGGTCACAACACTAGCACCCCGCCTCCCTCCTCTACATAGAAAACCCCCCTACCACAAACTCTCCCTGCCCCCACTCAAATGTTCAGCCAAATCTCCCTCCTCCCACACCCAATCCCCACCCTTCTACCCCTCCCCTCCTCCCGAGTCCTCCCTCCCCCCCTTTCCTTCCCGTCCTCCCTCCCCTTTCACCCTATACCCTCCCAGTCCCTCCCCCTTCACTGGATCCCCCGCCCCTCATCCCAGTATCCTCTGAGACCCTGTTATCCACCTCACAGGTCCTCACACCCATGGAACAGCCTCCCCCACCAGCAGAACACTCACCAAGGAGGCGATTTGAGAAGGGACAGAAGAAAGTGAGCCTCAAAGCGATGTACACTAACATAGATGGAATTACAAATAAAGCAAATGAGCTTGGAGAACTGTTACTAGAGGAAAACCCAGACATAATAGCCCTCACAGAAACAAAGATCACGAAAACGATAACAAATGCAGTGTTCCCACAGGACTATTATGTTATGAGGAAAGAGAGGGAAGGAAGAGGTGGGGGTGGTGTAGCTCTGCTGGTAAGAAAAGGCTGGGATTTTGAGGAGATGGATATTCAGGGCTGTGAAGGTTTCAGTGACTACATAGCAGGTACTGTAACAAATGGAGGGAAAAAAATTATAGTCGCAGTCATATATAATCCACCACCAAATGACAGAAGACCTAGACAGGAATATGATAGAAACAACATGGCCACCATTAACATAATAGAAAGAGCAGCTTCTGTTGCTAGCAGGAATGGATCTTGACTACTAATTATGGGAGACTTCAACCATGGGAAGATAGATTGGAAGAACAGAGACCCGCATGGAGGACCAGAAACATGGAGAGCTAAGCTGCTGGACGTGGCAACAAGAAACTTTCTAAGCCAGCACACCAAAGAACCAACAAGAATGAGAGAAGATGAACCAGCAATGCTTGATTTGATATTTACCTTAAATGAATGGGATATAAGGGAAGTTAAGATGGAAGCGCCCTTGGGAATGAGTGACCACAGTGTATTGAACTTTGAGTGTCTGGTAGAACTAGGACTTATCTCCCCCCAAAAAGAACTAGGAATCAAAAGGCTGGCATACCGAAAGGGGAATTATGAACAGATGAGAAGTTTCCTAAGTGAAATACCTTGGGACACAAGACCTCAGAGACAAGTCTGTACAGGGTATGATGGACTATGTTACCCAAAAGTGTCAGGAGGCAGTAAACAGGTTCATCCCGGCCCAAAGGGAAAAATCTGAGAAGCAACAGAAGAATCCATGGTATAATAGGGCATGTATGGAAGCGAAGAAACTGAACAAAAAGGCGTGGAGGAACTTCCGGAATAACAGAACACCAGAAAGCAGAGAAAAATACCAGAGAACCAGGAATGAGTACGTCAGGGTGAGAAGAGAAGCAGAGAAAAATTTTGAAAATGATATAGCAAACAAAGCCAAGACCGAACCAAAGCTACTCCACAGTCACATCAGAAGGAAAACAACAGTGAAAGAACAGGTATTGAAACAGAACAGGCGAGGACAGGTATACAGAGAATGACAGAGAGGTGTGTGAGGAACTCTACAAGAGGTTCCAGGAGGTCTTCACAATAGAACAGGGTGAGGTCACTGTGCTAGGAGAAAGGGAGGTAAACCAGGCGGCCTTGGAGGAGTTCGAAATTACGAGAGAGGAGGTCAAGAGACACCTGCTGGATCTGGATGTTAGAAAGGCTGTTGGTCCAGATGGGATCTCACCATGGGTACTGAAAGAGTGTGCAGAGGCACTTTGCTTGCCACTCTCCATAGTGTATAGTAAGTCACTGGAGACGGGAGACCTACCAGAAATATGGAAGACGGCGAATGTGGTCCCAATATACAAAAAGGGCGACAGACAAGAGGCACTGAACTACAGGCCAGTGTCCTTGACTTGTATACCATGCAAGGTGATGGAGAAGATCGTGAGAAAAAACCTGGTAACACATCTGGAGAGAAGGGACTTCGTGACAAATCGCCAACATGGATTCAGGGAGGGTAAATCTTGCCTTACAGGCTTGATAGAATTCTACGATCAGGTGACACAGATTAAGCAAGAAAGAGAGGGCTGGGCGGACTGCATTTTCTTGGATTGTCGGAAAGCCTTTGACACAGTACCGCATAAGAGGCTGGTACATAAGCTGGAGAGACAGGCAGGAGTAGCTGGTAAGGTGCTCCAGTGGATAAGGGAGTATCTAAGCAATAGGAAGCAGAGAGTTACGGTGAGGGGTGAGACCTCCGATTGGCGTGAAGTCACCAGTGGAGTCCCACAGGGCTCTGTACTCGGTCCTATCTTGTTTCTGATATATGTAAATGATCTCCTGGAGGGTATCGATTCATTTCTCTCAATGTTTGCGGACGATGCTAAAATTATGAGAAGGATTAAAACAGAAGAGGACTGTTTGAGGCTTTGTTATAAATAATAGTGTGTTGGCTTCTATGGGGGACTTGGTACTATTAAGGGGTAAGGGTAGTTAGAAGACAGAGTATCAAATATGGGAGAGCTAAAAGGCCCGGCCCCCAAAATAAACTATCCACAGTAGTAATAACTTGCTACTAGACCATATATGTTAGTCTAAGGGTTGATCAATGCGCTCCCACACAGGAAGAAGGGATACTCTGTAATTCATGTACTTATTTATTAACCCCTTAACAACCCCCCATATACACTCACACCAATAACAATAATAATAATAACTTTACCACACTATCTTACGTTAAAAGCCTTGGTCCACGTAGGCAGGATGCAAGGTTTACACTAAGAACAAGCTAGGGTAAAGTACTACTGGATAAGCACTGAAGCTGGATGCAGCTTAGGGTAGGGAAACCACGTGGGACCCTAATACAAAACACAACACTTAGGGGTACCCTAAACACTGGCAAATACTACCCCCAGGTCTCACCAATCGTTACTACCAGAGTAGGTACACTTAATAATGCCCCGCACTTAACTTAAGGGTACAGGAACTTCAGGTAAGGGAAATAAGTAAGAGGAGAAGGGAGAAGAGTAGGGGTGCAGCCACAGAGTAGGTCTCGTCTGCACGAACGCCAGCCAGAGAAAGACCTCCTAGCGACCAGCTAGGCCTCCCATGTCGTGGTGCCGGAAGGAGCCTAATTGATCGTGCAGCTAAGCACATTAAAGATATTCCCCTATGCAATGTATTGTTACTTTACAAATGATTAGAAAGTATTAGTAAGCAAAGTTGGTGCCTATGTTATTATTTAATAATCAACCCCCAGCTCAGGCTTTAAATGCTCTTTGAGAAACAATAATAGTCTTACGTCTGGCAGGGAAGATACAAACAATTGCCGCTTGCGATGCACTCAACTGTACTACCAGAAAGTTTAATAGCTCAATTTTGACCTCTGGTTTCCACTGGAGAACCCAGGGTCGTAACAGGCTTCAAGAAGACCTAGACAAGCTGAAGAAATGGTCGAACAAATGGTTGTTAGAGTTTAACCCAACCAAATGTAATGTAATGAAGATAGGTGTAGGGAGCAGGAGGCCAGATACAAGGTATCATCTGGGAGAGGAAATTCTTCAGGAGTCAGAGAAGGAAAAAGACTTGGGGGTTGATATCACGCCAGACCTGTCTTCTGCAGCACATATCAAGCGGATAACATCAGCGGCATATGCCAGGCTGGCCAACATACGAACGGCATTCAGAAACTTGTGTAAAGAATCATTCAGAACTTTGTATACCACATATGTCAGGCCAATCCTGGAGTATGCAGCCCCAGCATGGAGTCCATATCTAGTCAAGGATAAGACTAAACTGGAAAAGTTTCAAAGGTTTGCCACCAGACTAGTACCCGAGCTGAGAGGTATGAGCTACAAGGAGAGACTACGGGAATTAAACCTCACTTCGCTGGAAGACAGAAGAGTAAGGGGGGACATGATCACCACATTCAAGATTCTGAAGGGGATTGATAGGGTAGATAAAGACAGTCTATTTAACACAAGGGGAACACGCACAAGGGGACACAGGTGGAAACTGAGTGCCCAAATGAGCCACAGAGATATTAGAAAGAACTTTTTTAGTGTCAGCGTGGTTGACAAATGGAATGCATTAGGGGGTGATGTGGTGGAGGCTGACTCCATACACAGTTTCAAGTGTAGATATGACAGAGCCCAGTAGGCTCAGGAATCTGTACACCTGTTGATTGACGGTTGAGAGGCGGGACCAAAGAGCCAGAGCTCAACCCCCACAAGCACAACTAGGTGAGTACAGGGGTCACAACACTGGGGTCACAACACTCAGTAACTGAACACTGGGGTCACAACACTGGGGTCACAACACTGGAGTCACAACACTCAGAAACTTAACACTGGGGTCACGCCACTGGAGTCACAACACTCAGAAACTAAACACTGGGGTCACAACACTGGGGTCACAACACTGGGGTCACAACACTCAGTAACTGAACACTGGGGCCACAACACTGGGGTCACAACACTGGGGTCACAACACTTAGTAACTGAACACTGAGGCCACAACACTGGGGTCACAACACTGGGGTCACAACACTCAGAAACTGAACACTGGGGTCACAACACTCAGAAACTGAACACTGGGGTCACAACACTGGGGTCCAACACTCAGCAACTGTACACTGGGGTCACAACACTCAACAACTGTACACTGGGGTCACAACACTGGGGTCACAACACTGGGGTCAAAACACTGGGGTCACAACACTCAGAAACTGAACACTGGGGTCACAACACTCAGAAACTGAACACTGGGGTCCAACACTCAGCAACTGTACACTGGGGTCACAACACTGGGGTCCAACACTCAGCAACTGTACACTGGGGTCACAACACTGGGGTCACAACACTGGGGTCAAAGCACTGGGATCACAGCATTGGGGTCACAACACTCAGTAACTGAACACTGGGGTCACAACACTCAGTAACTGAACACTGGGGTCACAACACTAGGGTCACCACACTGGGGTCACAACACTGGGGTCACAACACTCAGTAACTGAACACTGTGTCACAACACTGGGGTCACAACACTGGGGTTATAACACTCAGTAGCTGAACACTGGGGTCACAACAATAGGGTCACTACACTGGGGTCACAACACTAGGGTCACAACACTCAGCAACTGAACAATGGGGTCACTACACTGAGGTCAAAACACTAGGGTCACAACACTGGGGTCACAACACTGAGGTCACAACACTGGGGTCACAACACTAGGGTCACATCACTCAGCAACTGAACAATGGGGTCACATCACTGAGGTCAAAACACTAGGGTCAAAACATTTAGGTCACAACACTGGGGTCACAACACTGGGGTCACAACACTCAGCAACTGAACAATGGGGTCACATCACTGAGGTCAAAACACTAGGGTCACAACTCTTAGGTCACAACACTGGGGTCACAACACTGGGGTCACACCACTCAGTAACTGAACACTGGGGTCACATCACTAGGGACACAACACTGGGGTCACAGCACTCAGTAACTGAACACTGGGCACACAACACTGGGGTCACAACACTGGGTCACAACACTGGGGTCACAACACTCAGGAACTGAACACAGGGATCACAACACTGGGGTCAAAACAATAAGTAACTGAACACTGGGGTCACAGCACTGGGGTCAAAACACTGGGGTCACAACATTCAGTAACTGAACATTGGGGTCACAACACTGGGTCACACCACAGGGGTCACAACACTCAGCAACTGTACACTGGGGTCACAACACTGGGGTCAAAGCACTGGGATCACAACACTGGGATCACAACACTGGGGTCACAACACTTGGATCACAACACTGGGGTCACAACACTCAGCAACTGATCACTAGGGTCACAACGCTGGGGTCACAACACTGGGGTAACAACACTCAGCAACTGAACACTGAGGTCACAACACTGGGGTCAAAACACTGGGGTCATAACACACAGAAACTGAACACTGGGGTCACATCACTGGGGTCACAACACTGGGGTCACAACACTCAGCAACTGAACACTGGGACCACAACACTGGGGTCACTACACTCAGTAACTGAACACTGGGGTCACAACACTGGGGTCACAACACTAGGGTCACAACACTGGGGTCATTACACTGGGGTCACAACACTCAGTAACTGAACACTGGGGTAACAACACTCAGTAACTGAACACTGGGGTCACAACACTAGGGTCACAACACTGGGGTCATTACACTGGGGTAACAACACTCAGTAACTGAAAACTGGTGTCACAACACTGGGGTCACAACACTGGGGTCACAACACTCAGCAACTGAACACTGGGGTCACAACACTGGGGTCAAAACACTGGGGTCACAACACTGGGGTCAAAACACTGGGGTCACAACACTGGGGTCACATCACTGGGGGTCAAAACACTCAGAAACTTAACACTGGGGTCACAACACTGGGGTCACAACACTCAGAAACTGAACACTGGGGTCACAACACTGGGGTCACATCACTGGGGGTCAAAACACTCAGAAACTTAACACTGGGGTCACAACACTGGGGTCACAACACACAGAAACTGAACACTGGGGTCACAACACTGGGGTCACATCACTGGGGGTCAAAACACTCAGCAACTGAATACTGGGATCACTACACTCAGTAACTGAACCCTGGGATCACAACATTAGGGTCACAACACTGGGGTCATTACACTGGGGTAACAACACTGGGGTCACAACACTCAGTAACTGAAAACTGGTGTCACAACACTAGGGTCACAACACTGGGGTCACAACACTGGGGTCACAACACTCAACAACTGAACACAGGGGTCACAACACTCAATAACTGAACACTGGGGTCACAACACTCAACAACTGAACACTGGGGTCACAACACTCAACAACTGAACACTGGGGTCACAACACACAACAACTGAACACTGGGGTCACAACACTGGGGTCACAACACTCAACAACTGAACACTGGGGTCACAACACTGGGGTCACAACACTCAACAACTGAACACTGGGGTCCCAACACTCAACAACTGAACACTGGGGTCACAACACTCAACAACTGAACACTGGGGTCACAACACTCAACAACTGAACACTGGGGTCACAACACTGTGGTCACAACACTGGGGTCACAACACTGTGGTCACAACACTCAACAACTGAACACTGGGGTCACAACACTGGGGTCACAACACTGTGGTCACAACACTGGGGTCACAACACTGGGGTCACAACACTCAACAACTGAACACTGAGGTCACAACACTCAACAACTGAACACAGGGGTCACAACAATGGGGTCACAACACTCAACAACTGAACACTGGGGTCACAACACTCAACAACTGAACACTGGGGTCACAACACTGGGGTCACAACACTCAACAACTGAACACTGGGACCACAACACTGGGGTCACATCACTCAACAACTGAACACTGGGGTCACAACACTGGGGTCACAACACTCAACAACTGAACACTGGGGTCACAACACTCAACAACTGAACACTGGGGTCACAACACTCAACAACTGAACACTGGGGTCAAAACACTCAACAACTGAACACTGGGGTCACAACACTCAACAACTAACACTGGGGTCACAACACTCAACAACTGAACACTGGGGTCACAACACTCAACAATTGAACAATGGGGTCACAACACTGGGGTCACGACACTCAACAACTGAACACTGGGGTCACAACACTGGGGTCACAATACTGGGGTCACAACACTCAACAACTGAACACTGGGGTCACAACACTCAACAACTGAACACTAGGGTCACAACACTGGGGTCACAATACTCAACAACTGAACACTGGGGCCACAACACTCAACAACTGAACACTGGGGTCACAACACTGGGGTCACATTACTCAACAACTGAACACTGGGGTCACAACACTCAACAACTGAACACTGGGGACACAACACTCAACAACTGAACACTGGGGTCACAACACTGGGGTCACAACACTCAACAACTGAACACTGGGGTCACAATACTGGGGTCACAACACTGGGGTCACAACACTCAACAACTGAACACTGGGGTCACAACACTGGGGTCACAATACTGGGGTCACAACACTCAACAACTGAACACTGGGGTCACAACACTCAACAACTAAACACTGGGGTCACAACACTGGGGTCACAACACTGGGGTCACAACACTCAACAACTGAACACTGGGGCCACAACACTCAACAACTGAACACTGGGGTCACATCACTGGGGTCACAACACTCAACAACTGAACACTGGGGTCACAACACTCAACAACTGAACACTGGGGTCACAACACTGGGGTCACAACACTGGGGTCACAACACTCAACAACTGAACACTGGGGCCACAACACTCAACAACTGGACACTGGGGTCACAACACTGGGGTCACAACACTCAACAACTGAACACTGGGGTCACAACACTCAACAACTGAACACTGGGGTCACAACACTGGGGTCACAACACTGGGGTCACAACACTGGGGTCACAACACTCAACAACTGAACACTGGGGTCACAACACTGGGGTCACAACACTCAACAACTGAACACTGGGACCACAACACTGGGGTCACATCACTCAACAACTGAACACTGGGGTCACAACACTGGGGTCACAACACTCAACAACTGAACACTGGGGTCACAACACTCAACAACTGAACACTGGGGTCACAACACTCAACAACTGAACACTGGGGTCACAACACTCAACAACTGAACACTGGGGTCACAACACTCAACAACTAACACTGGGGTCACAACACTCAACAACTGAACACTGGGGTCACAACACTCAACAATTGAACAATGGGGTCACAACACTGGGGTCACGACACTCAACAACTGAACACTGGGGTCACAACACTGGGGTCACAATACTGGGGTCACAACACTCAACAACTGAACACTGGGGTCACAACACTCAACAACTGAACACTAGGGTCACAACACTGGGGTCACAATACTCAACAACTGAACACTGGGGCCACAACACTCAACAACTGAACACTGGGGTCACAACACTGGGGTCACAACACTCAACAACTGAACACTGGGGTCACAACACTCAACAACTGAACACTGGGGACACAACACTCAACAACTGAACACTGGGGTCACAACACTGGGGTCACAACACTCAACAACTGAACACTGGGGTCACAATACTGGGGTCACAACACTGGGGTCACAACACTCAACAACTGAACACTGGGGTCACAACACTGGGGTCACAATACTGGGGTCACAACACTCAACAACTGAACACTGGGGTCACAACACTCAACAACTAAACACTGGGGTCACAACACTGGGGTCACAACACTGGGGTCACAACACTCAACAACTGAACACTGGGGCCACAACACTCAACAACTGAACACTGGGGTCACATCACTGGGGTCACAACACTCAACAACTGAACACTGGGGTCACAACACTCAACAACTGAACACTGGGGTCACAACACTGGGGTCACAACACTGGGGTCACAACACTCAACAACTGAACACTGGGGCCACAACACTCAACAACTGGACACTGGGGTCACAACACTGGGGTCACAACACTCAACAACTGAACACTGGGGTCACAACACTCAACAACTGAACACTGGGGTCACAACACTGGGGTCACAACACTGGGGTCACAACACTGGGGTCACAACACTCAACAACTGAACACTGGGGCCACAATACTCAACAACTGAACACTGGGGTCACAACACTCAACAACTGAACACTGGGGTCACAACACTCAACAACTGAACACTGGGGTCACAACACTCAACAACTGAACACTGGGGTCACAACACTGGGGTCACAACACTCAACAACTGAACACTGGGGTCACAACACTGGGGTCACAACACTCAACAACTGAACACTGGGGTCACAACACTCAACAACTGAACACTGGGGTCACAACACTGGGGTCACAACACTGGGGTCACAACACTCAACAACTGAACACTGGGGCCACAACACTCAACAACTGGACACTGGGGTCACAACACTGGGGTCACAACACTCAACAACTGAACACTGGGGTCACAACACTCAACAACTGAACACTGGGGTCACAACACTGGGGTCACAACACTGGGGTCACAACACTCAACAACTGAACACTGGGGCCTCAATACTCAACAACTGAACACTGGGGTCACAACACTGGGGTCACAACACTCAACAACTGAACACTGGGGTCACAACACTCAACAACTGAACACTGGGGTCACAACACTCAACAACTGAACACTGGGGTCACAACACTCAACAACTGAACACTGGGGTCACAATACTGGGGTCACAACACTCAACAACTGAACACTGGGGACACAACACTGTGGTCACAACACTCAACAACTCAACACTGGGGTCACAACACTCAACAACTGAACACTGGGGTCACAACACTCAACAACTGAACACTGGGGTCACAACACTGTGGTCACAACACTCAACAACTGAATACTGGGGTCACAACACTCAACAACTGAACACTGGGGTCACAACACTCAACAACTGAACACTGGGGTCACAACACTGTGGTCACAACACTCAACAACTGAACACTGGGGTCACAACACTGGGGTCACAACACTCAACAACTGAACACTGGGGTCACAACACTGGGGTCACAACACTGGGGTCACAACACTCATCAACTGAACACTTTGGTCACAACACTCAACAACTGAACACTGGGGTCACAACACAGGGGTCACAACACTCAACAACTGAACACTGGGGTCACAACACTCAACAACTGAACACTGGGGTCACAACACTCAACAACTGAACACTGGGCTCACAACACTCAACAACTGAACACTGGGGTCACAACACTCAACAACTGAACACTGGGGTCACAACACTGTGGTCACAACACTCAACAACTGAATACTGGGGTCACAACACTCAACAACTGAACACTGGGGTCACAACACTCAACAACTGAACACTGGGGTCACAACACTGTGGTCACAACACTCAACAACTGAACACTGGGGTCACAACACTGGGGTCACAACACTGGGGTCACAACACTGGGGTCACAACACTCAACAACTGAACACTGGGGTCACAACACTGGGGTCACAACACTGTGGTCACAACACTCAACAACTGAACACTGGGGTCACAACACTCAACAACTGAACACTGGGGTCACAACACTCAACAACTGAACACAGGGGTCACAACACTGGGGTCACAACACTCAACAACTGAACACTGGGGTCACAACACTCAACAACTGAACACTGGGGTCACAACACTGGGGTCACAACACTCAACAACTAAACACTGGGGTCACAACACTCAACAACTGAACACTGGGGTCACAACACTGGGGTCACAACACTCAGCAACTGAACACTGGGGTCACAACACTGGGGTCAAAACACTGGGGTCACAACACTGGGGTCACAACACTGGGGTCAAAACACTGGGGTCACAACACTGGGGTCACATCACTAGGGGTCAAAACACTGGGGTCACAACACTGGGGTCAAAACACTGGGGTCACAACACTGGGGTCACATCACTGGGGGTCAAAACACTCAGATACTTAACACTGGGGTCACAACACTGGGGTCACAACACTCAGAAACTGAACACTGGGGTCACAACACTAGGGTCACATCACTGGGGGTCAAAACACTCAGAAACTTAACACTGGGGTCACAACACTGGGGTCACAACACACAGAAACTGAACACTGGGGTCACAACACTGGGGTCACATCACTGAGGGGCCAAAACACTCAGCAACTGAATACTGGGATCACTACACTCAGTAACTGAACCCTGGGATCACAACATTAGGGTCACAACACTGGGGTCATTACACTGGGGTAACAACACTGGGGTCACAACACTCAGTAACTGAAAACTGGTGTCACAACACTAGGGTCACAACACTGGGGTCACAACACTCAGCAACTGAACACTGGGGTCACAACACTCAGTAACTGAACACAGGGGTCACAACACTGGGGTCACAACACTTAGTAACTGAACACTGGGGTCACACCACTGGGGTCACAACACTCAGTAACTGAACACTGGGGTCACAACACTCAGTAACTGAACACAGGGGTCACAACACTTAGTAACTGAACACTGGGATCACAACAGTCAGTAACTGAAAAATGGGGTCACAACACTCAGTAACTGAACACTGGGGTCACGTCACTAGAGTCACAAAACTAGGGTCACAACACTAGGGTCACAATACTCAGCAACAGAACAATGGGGTCCCAATACTGGGGTCACAACACTAAGTAACTGAACAATGGGGTCACAACATTGGGGTCACAACACTTATTTCACAACACTGGGGTCACAACACTGGGGAAACAACACTGGGGTAACAACACTCAGAAACTGAACACAGGGGTCACAACACTCAGAAACTGAACACAGGGGTCACAACACTCAGCAACTGAACACTGGGGTCACAACACTCAGCAACTGAACAATGAGGCCACAACATTGGGGTCACAACACTGGGGTCACAACACTGGGGTCACAACACTGGGGAAACAACACTGGGGTAACAACACTCAGAAACTGAACACTGGGGTCACAACACTCAGAAACTGAACACTGGGATCACAACACTGGGGTCACTACACTCAGTAACTGAACACTGGGGTCACAACACTGGGGTCACTACACTCAGTAACTGAACACTGGGATCACAACACTCAGCAACTGAACACTGGGATCACAACACTCAGCAACTGAATACTGGGATCACAACACTGGGGTCACTACACTGGGGTCACTACACTCAGTAACTGAACACTGGGATCACAACACTCAGCAACTGAACACTGGGATCACAACACTCAGCAACTGAACACTGGGATCACAACACTGGGGTCACTACACTCAGTAACTGAACACTGGGGTCACAACACTGGGGTAAAAACACTCAGTAACTGAACACTGGTGTCACAACACTGGGGTCACAACAATAGGGTCACTACACTGGGGTCACAACACTAGGGTCACAACACTCAGCCACTGAACAATGGGGTCACTACACTGGGGTCAGAACACTGAGGTCAAAACACTTGGGGTCACAATACTTAGGTCACAACACTGGGGTCACAACCCTGGGGTCACAACACTCAGTAACTGAACACTGGGGTCACATCACTGGGGTCACAACACTGGGGTCACAACACTCAGTAGCTGAAGACTAGGGTCACAATACTCAGTAACTGAACACTGGGGTCCCAACACTGGGGTCACAACACTGGGGTCACAATACTCAGTAACTGAACACTGGGGTCACTACACTCAGTAGCTCGACACTGGAGTCACAATACTCTGTAAGTAAACACTGGAGTCACAATACTCTGTAAGTGAACACTGGGGTCACAACACTGGGGTCACTACTCTCAGTAACTGTACACTGGGGTCACAACACTGGGGGTCACTGCACTGGGGTCACTACACTCAGCAACTGAACACAGGGGTCACAACACTTAGTAACTGAACACTGGGGTCACAATACTGGGGTCACAACACTCAACAACTGAACACTGGGGTCACAATACTGGGGTCACAACACTCAACAACTGAACACTGGGGTCACAACACTCAACAACTGAACACTGGGGTCACAACACTCAACAACTGAACACTGGGGTCACAACACTCAACAACTGAACACTGGGGTTACAACACTGGGGTCACAAAACTCAACAACTGAACACTGGGGTCACAACACTCAACAACTGAACACTGGGGTCACAACACTGGGGTCACAACACAGGGGTCACAACACTCAACAACTGAACACTGGGGTCACAACACTCAACAACTGAACACTGGGGTCACAACACTGGGGTCACAACACTCAACAACTGAACACTGGGGTCACAATACTGGGGTCACAACACTCAACAACTGAACACTGGGGTTACAACACTGGGGTCACAACACTCAACAACTGAACACTGGGGTCACAATACTGGGGTCACAACACTCAACAACTGAACACTGGGGTCACAACACTGGGGTCACATCACTCAACAACTGAACACTGGGGTCACAACACTGGGGTCACAACACTGGGGTCACAACACTCAACAACTGAACACAGGGGTCACAAATAACACTCAACAACTGAACACTGGGGTCACAACACTCAACAACTGAACACTGGGGTCACAACACTGGGGTCACAACACTCAACAACTGAACACTGGGGTCACAACACACAACAACTGAACACTGGGGTCACAACACTCAACAACTGAACACTGGGGTCACAACACTGGGGTCACAACACTCAACAACTGAACACTGGGGTCACAACACTCAACAACTGAACACTGGGGTCACAACACTGGGGTCACAACACTGGGGTCACAACACTCAACAACTGAACACTGGGGCCACAACACTCAACAACTGGACACTGGGGTCACAACACTGGGGTCACAACACTCAACAACTGAACACTGGGGTCACAACACTAATCAACTGAACACTGGGGTCACAACACTGGGGTCACAACACTGGGGTCACAACACTCAACAACTGAACACTGGGGCCACAATACTCAACAACTGAACACTGGGGTCACAACACTGGGGTCACAACACTGGGGTCACAACACTCAACAACTGAACACTGGGGTCACAACACTCAACAACTGAACACTGGGGTCACAACACTCAACAACTGAACACTGGGGTCACAACACTGTGGTCACAACACTCAACAACTCAACACTGGGGTCACAACACTCAACAACTGAACACTGGGGTCACAACACTCAACAACTGAACACTGGGGTCACAACACTGTGGTCACAACACTCAACAACTGAATACTGGGGTCACAACACTCAACAACTGAACACTGGGGTCACAACACTCAACAACTGAACACTGGGGTCACAACACTGTGGTCACAACACTCAACAACTGAACACTGGGGTCACAACACTGGGGTCACAACACTGGGGTCACAACACTCAACAACTGAACACTGGGGTCACAACACTGGGGTCACAACACTCATCAACTGAACACTTTGGTCACAACACTCAACAACTGAACACTGGGGTCACAACACTGGGGTCACAACACTCAACAACTGAACACTGGGGTCACAACACTGGGGTCACAACACTCAACAACTGAACACTGGGGTCACAACACACAACAACTGAACACTGGGGTCACAACACTCAACAACTGAACACTGGGGTCACAACACTGGGGTCACAACACTGGGGTCACAACACTCAACAACTGAACACTGGGGTCACAACACTCAACAACTGAACACTGGGGTCACAACACTGGGGTCACAACACTGGGGTCACAACACTCAACAACTGAACACTGGGGCCACAACACTCAACAACTGGACACTGGGGTCACAACACTGGGGTCACAACACTCAACAACTGAACACTGGGGTCACAACACTAATCAACTGAACACTGGGGTCACAACACTGGGGTCACAACACTGGGGTCACAACACTCAACAACTGAACACTGGGGCCACAATACTCAACAACTGAACACTGGGGTCACAACACTGGGGTCACAACACTCAACAACTGAACACTGGGGTCACAACACTCAACAACTGAACACTGGGGTCACAACACTCAACAACTGAACACTGGGGTC
Organism: Procambarus clarkii; assembly: GCF_040958095.1. Classification (NCBI taxonomy): domain Eukaryota; kingdom Metazoa; phylum Arthropoda; class Malacostraca; order Decapoda; family Cambaridae; genus Procambarus; species Procambarus clarkii. The sequence goes on along the minus strand of NC_091199.1, from coordinate 19,118,650 downwards.
ACAACACTGTGGTCACAACACTCAACAACTCAACACTGGGGTCACAACACTCAACAACTGAACACTGGGGTCACAACACTCAACAACTGAACACTGGGGTCACAACACTGTGGTCACAACACTCAACAACTGAATACTGGGGTCACAACACTCAACAACTGAACACTGGGGTCACAACACTCAACAACTGAACACTGGGGTCACAACACTGTGGTCACAACACTCAACAACTGAACACTGGGGTCACAACACTGGGGTCACAACACTGGGGTCACAACACTGGGGTCACAACACTCAACAACTGAACACTGGGGTCACAACACTGGGGTCACAACACTGGGGTCACAACACTCAACAACTGAACACTGGGGTCACAACACTGGGGTCACAACACTCAACAACTGAACACTGGGGTCACAACACTCAACAACTGAACACTGGGGTCACAACACTCAACAACTGAACACTGGGCTCACAACACTCAACAACTGAACACTGGGGTCACAACACTCAACAACTGAACACTGGGGTCACAACACTGTGGTCACAACACTCAACAACTGAATACTGGGGTCACAACACTCAACAACTGAACACTGGGGTCACAACACTCAACAACTGAACACTGGGGTCACAACACTGTGGTCACAACACTCAACAACTGAACACTGGGGTCACAACACTGGGGTCACAACACTGGGGTCACAACACTGGGGTCACAACACTCAACAACTGAACACTGGGGTCACAACACTGGGGTCACAACACTGTGGTCACAACACTCAACAACTGAACACTGGGGTCACAACACTCAACAACTGAACACTGGGGTCACAACACTCAACAACTGAACACAGGGGTCACAACACTGGGCTCACAACACTCAACAACTGAACACTGGGGTCACAACACTCAACAACTGAACACTGGGGTCACAACACTGGGGTCACAACACTCAACAACTAAACACTGGGGTCACAACACTCAACAACTGAACACTGGGGTCACAACACTGTGGTCACAACACTCAACAACTGAACACTGGGGTCACAATACTGTGGTCACAACACTCAACCACTAAACACTGGGGTCACAACACTCAACAACTGAACACTGGGGTCACAACACTGTGGTCACAACACTCAACAACTCAACACTGGGGTCACAACACTCAACAACTGAACACTGGGGTCACAACACTCAACAACTGAACACTGGGGTCACAACACTGTGGTCACAACACTCAACAACTGAATACTGGGGTCACAACACTCAACAACTGAACACTGGGGTCACAACACTCAACAACTGAACACTGGGGTCACAACACTGTGGTCACAACACTCAACAACTGAACACTGGGGTCACAACACTGGGGTCACAACACTGGGGTCACAACACTCAACAACTGAACACTGGGGTCACAACACTGGGGTCACAACACTCATCAACTGAACACTTTGGTCACAACACTCAACAACTGAACACTGGGGTCACAACACTGGGGTCACAACACTCAACAACTGAACACTGGGGTCACAACACTGGGGTCACAACACTCAACAACTGAACACTGGGGTCACAACACACAACAACTGAACACTGGGGTCACAACACTTAACAACTGAACACTGGGGTCACAACACTGGGGTCACAACACTGGGGTCACAACACTCAACAACTGAACACTGGGGTCACAACACTCAACAACTGAACACTGGGGTCACAACACTGGGGTCACAACACTGGGGTCACAACACTCAACAACTGAACACTGGGGCCACAACACTCAACAACTGGACACTGGGGTCACAACACTGGGGTCACAACACTCAACAACTGAACACTGGGGTCACAACACTAATCAACTGAACACTGGGGTCACAACACTGGGGTCACAACACTGGGGTCACAACACTCAACAACTGAACACTGGGGCCATAATACTCAACAACTGAACACTGGGGTCACAACACTGGGGTCACAACACTCAACAACTGAACACTGGGGTCACAACACTCAACAACTGAACACTGGGGTCACAACACTCAACAACTGAACACTGGGGTCACAACACTGTGGTCACAACACTCAACAACTGAACACTGGGGTCACAACACTGGGGTCACAACACTGGGGTCACAACACTCAACAACTGAACACTGGGGTCACAACACTGGGGTCACAACACTCATCAACTGAACACTTTGGTCACAACACTCAACAACTGAACACTGGGGTCACAACACTGGGGTCACAACACTCAACAACTGAACACTGGGGTCACAACACTGGGGTCACAACACTCAACAACTGAACACTGGGGTCACAACACACAACAACTGAACACTGGGGTCACAACACTCAACAACTGAACACTGGGGTCACAACACTGGGGTCACAACACTGGGGTCACAACACTCAACAACTGAACACTGGGGTCACAACACTCAACAACTGAACACTGGGGTCACAACACTGGGGTCACAACACTGGGGTCACAACACTCAACAACTGAACACTGGGGCCACAACACTCAACAACTGGACACTGGGGTCACAACACTGGGGTCACAACACTCAACAACTGAACACTGGGGTCACAACACTAATCAACTGAACACTGGGGTCACAACACTGGGGTCACAACACTGGGGTCACAACACTCAACAACTGAACACTGGGGCCACAATACTCAACAACTGAACACTGGGGTCACAACACTGGGGTCACAACACTCAACAACTGAACACTGGGGTCACAACACTCAACAACTGAACACTGGGGTCACAACACTCAACAACTGAACACTGGGGTCACAACACTGTGGTCACAACACTCAACAACTCAACACTGGGGTCACAACACTCAACAACTGAACACTGGGGTCACAACACTCAACAACTGAACACTGGGGTCACAACACTGTGGTCACAACACTCAACAACTGAATACTGGGGTCACAACACTCAACAACTGAACACTGGGGTCACAACACTCAACAACTGAACACTGGGGTCACAACACTGTGGTCACAACACTCAACAACTGAACACTGGGGTCACAACACTGGGGTCACAACACTGGGGTCACAACACTGGGGTCACAACACTCAACAACTGAACACTGGGGTCACAACACTGGGGTCACAACACTGGGGTCACAACACTCAACAACTGAACACTGGGGTCACAACACTGGGGTCACAACACTCAACAACTGAACACTGGGGTCACAACACTCAACAACTGAACACTGGGGTCACAACACTCAACAACTGAACACTGGGGTCACAACACTCAACAACTGAACACTGGGGTCACAACACTCAACAACTGAACACTGGGGTCACAACACTGTGGTCACAACACTCAACAACTGAATACTGGGGTCACAACACTCAACAACTGAACACTGGGGTCACAACACTCAACAACTGAACACTGGGGTCACAACACTGTGGTCACAACACTCAACAACTGAACACTGGGGTCACAACACTGGGGTCACAACACTGGGGTCACAACACTGGGGTCACAACACTGGGGTCACAACACTCAACAACTGAACACTGGGGTCACAACACTGGGGTCACAACACTGGGGTCACAACACTGTGGTCACAACACTCAACAACTGAACACTGGGGTCACAACACTCAACAACTGAACACTGGGGTCACAACACTCAACAACTGAACACAGGGGTCACAACACTGGGCTCACAACACTCAACAACTGAACACTGGGGTCACAACACTCAACAACTGAACACTGGGGTCACAACACTGGGGTCACAACACTCAACAACTAAACACTGGGGTCACAACACTCAACAACTGAACACTGGGGTCACAACACTGTGGTCACAACACTCAACAACTGAACACTGGGGTCACAATACTGTGGTCACAACACTCAACCACTAAACACTGGGGTCACAACACTGGGGTCAAAACACTGGGGTCACAACACTGGGGTCACAACACTCAACAACTGAACACTGGGGTCACAACACTGGGGTCACAACACTGGGGTCACAACACTCAACAACTGAACACTGGGGTCACAACACTCAACCACTGAACACAGGGGTCACAACACTGGGGTCACAACACTCAACAACTGAACACTGGGGTCACAACACTCAACCACTGAACACAGGGGTCACAACACTCAGCAACTGAACACTGGGGTCACAACACTCAACAACTGAACACTGGGGTCACAACACTTGGGTCACAACACTCAACAACTGAACACTGGGGTCACAACACTCAACAACTGAACACTGGGGTCACAACACTGGGGTCACAACACTCAACAACTGAGCACTGGGGTCACAATACTGGGGTCACAACACTCAACAACTGAACACTGGGGTCACAATACTGGGGTCACAACACTCAACAACTGAACACTGGGGTCACAATACTGGGGTCACAACACTCAACAACTGAACACTGGGGTCACAATACTGGGGTCACAACACTCAACAACTGTACACTGGGGTCACAACACTGGGGTCACAACACTGGGGTCACAACACTGGGGTCACAATACTGGGGTTACTGCACTCAACAACTGAGCACTGGGGTCACAACACTCAACACCTGAACACTGTGGTCACAACACTGGGGTCACAACACTCAACACCTGAACACTGGGGTCACAACACTGGGGTCACAACACTGGGGTCACAACACTGGGTTCACAACACTCAACAACTGAACACTGGGGTCACAACACTGGGATCACAACACTCAACAACTGAACACTGTGGTCACAACACTCAACAACTGAACACTGGGGTCACAACACTCAACAACTGAACACTGGGGTCACAACACTCAACAACTGAACACTGGGGTTACTACACTCAGTAACTGAACACTGGGGTCACAACTATCGGGTCACAACACTCAACAACTGTACACTGTGGTCACAACACTCAACAACTGAACACTGGGGTCACAACACTCAACAACTGTACACTGGGGTTACTACACTCAGTATCTGAACACTGGGGTCACAACACTCGGGTCACAACACTCAACAACTGTACACTGGGGTTACTGCACTCAGTAACTGAACACTGGGGTCACAACACTCAACAACTGTACACTGGGGTTACTACACTCAGTAACTGAACACTGGGGTCACAACACTGGGGTCACAACACTGGGGTCACAACACTCAACAACTGTACACTGGGGTTACTACACTCAGTAACTGAACACTGGGGTCACAACACTGGGGTCACAACACTGGGGTCACAACACTCAACAACTGTACACTGGGGTTACTACACTCAGTAACTGAACACTGGGGTCACAACACTGGGGTCACAACACTGGGGTCACAACACTGGGGTCACAACACTCAACACCTGAACACTGGGGTCACAACACTCAACAACTGTACACTGGGGTTACTACACTCAGTAACTGAACACTGGGGTCACAACTGACTATTTACGTGTAACATATGTTTACATGTAAGTATTTGGATGATTAGACCCAAAGAGTTTAGTTGTTGTTAATATTTATTTAGTAGTCCTGGTCAGCAGTCGGCTTATTTGGCAATGTAGTGAAATGTCGTAGTAGTTGAGACGAAGCCTGGATCAGGCCAGAAAGCTGAGTGAAGCCAGGGGTGGAGAGCTCGTATGCTGGGACGAGTGTGTAGAGCGTGGCGCTCCGAGTGTATGGGGGGGAGGGGGAGTCGAAGAGCTCGAGTGCGGGACGAGAGCGGGGATGCTTGATGCGACCGGAGTCTGGCTGTCTGCTCTGTGTCGAGGCTGAAGCGTCTTGTGAGAGTAGGGACTGGACACGTCGAGTGTTACATTGTTGTTGGTGAATATTGAAGATGTGCGTTACCTCTCTAGCGTCTGAACACACTGAACACTCCATTCATGGAGTTAGACCGTTGATGACTGATTGATGAATGTGAAGCTACCCAAGAGGTGACATGGGCATCAGTAGCCCGTAAATGGTAGATTTTGTATAATGAATGTATTGTTTGTTCGTGAAGGACTTGCTGTGTACTGGTTATATTATCTAGTAGGTTGTGAAGAAGTATTAACTGTAATTAGTTGTACATTTCGGAATTGTAATTAGTGAACCAAGAATCAGTGTAGAATTTCTAGGAATGTGATAACTTAGAGATAGGTTATGTACAATTATCAGACCCATCTTATTATCTGCACATGAGCTAATAAGAGTGTGGAGCAAATATATTATTTCGCACATTTTAAAAAAATACACAAAAAATTAATTTTTGTTATTTCTAATGCACTTAGCTATTGTAATAGCATTTAATCTTGAAGTTATACAAAACATTTCTAGTCTATGTATTTCTTGCTTTAGTAAAGAAATTATTCTTCCCTCCCCCCCCCATAACCGAAATGTCCACCACACGCCTTTGGAAATTTCTAACTCTTAGATTTCTGCAATAAATTAAAAAAAAATGGTGTCTCTTGTAGAGCTAGGTGCTTTGCATATACTCTTTGGGTTATAAGGAAATTGCTTGGGAAATGAGCAAGTAGTAGCACCATGAAGTAAAAAAAAGTTACGCACGCAAATAAAAAAGTCAATATTCCGGTAATATTTTGATGCGCTTCTAATTTGTTGACTTACTTGCAAAGTGGCATACCTATTGCCTGTTCTATGTGTTTCGTTTTGTAAATATTTCTTCAATATATCTTGTGTACGAACTGAGGAATCAAATATTTATCCACCGGCAAAAAATTATTTACCGTCGATTTCAATCGTTTTTATACGTAAAGTCACATATATACAACTCTTTACATTTGTTTCATATCCAATAACGTTATTAGCCCTGATATACGTGTTGTTCACTTCATACAGTCTTGCAGTATCACTGATATTATGTTGAAATAATTTTGCAATTCGCTCAAATATTATTGTTGTATCAAGATATTCTTTGCCTACTTTTACATTATATATAATTCGCTGTAAAAATATGCAATACAAGAACAGTTATCGTGAATAGAATAATATTCGTGAAATTCAATAAATGATCAATATATGTGGAGTTGCCTATGACGATATGCAACTATTTCGTTAGCTCTGCTAACAAAATATTAATTACCTTTTACGCTAACTAGTAACAATATGAATACAATAAGAGTATTATATAATAAATTATGAGGTCACAAACGAATAAAACACCAATAAATTAAAATGTCACATCATAGGTGCAGCAACGCACCCCCGCACAGATTAACATCCCACCCGTACCATTGCTGACTACACACTGATTGATTGATGAAGATTAAGCCATCCAAAAGGTGGCACGGGCATGAATAGCCCGTGAGTGGTGGCCCTTTTGAGCCATTACCAATATCTAGAGCTTGATACTGGAAATCTGTGGAGGTGCAACTGCACCCTGCGTGACGGGAAATGTCTCCCGTGGACTACACACTGAAGCTTTTGATAATATAACATATCCCTCTACTGGCTCAGATGCCAAATACCACCAGAATAATAATGCAATGTAATGAAATATAATTTATATCACAAAAAATAACAAATTTGGAAGGAAATTTTGCATTTTAACTGTGACATGACGCACTAGCGTCATTTCTGATGCGGGAGCGTGGCTTATTTCGCCCATAATTCGATATTTGATATTTGCGATCTGTGTCGTGTTGCATGTCGCGAGATCTCATGGGCAGCTTAGTTTGTTTACATACAATGACTAGCCAGCCTCCCTCCTCCGAGGCGTCTCCAAAAATATGGTTATATTTCTAATTTAATTGACAGCTAGCTGTACCCGGCCACACGTTGCTGTGGCTCAGCAACGCATGTGCGTTGCTGAGCCACGGCAACCTTCCCCCTGTCTCCCAGTCCTCCCTACCATTCCCCCCTCCCCCGTTCCCTCGTCCTCCCAACCATCCCTCACGCTCCCATCCCCTCGTCTTTCCAACCATTCCCCACTACCCTGTCCCCTCATCCTCCCCACCATTCCCCTCCCCTCCCTCGGGCCCTTCGTCCTCCCCACCATCCCCAACTCCAGCATCCCCTCGTCCTCCTAACCATTCCTCACTCTACCGTCCCCTCGTCCTCCCCCCACCATATCCCACTTTCCCGTCCCCTCGTCCTCCCTGCCACTTCCCCCTCCCCCGTTCCCGCATCCTCCCCACCATCCCCCCACTCCCCTGTCCCCTTGTCCTCCCCACCATTCTCCATTCCCCTGTCTTCTCGTCCCCAACTCCCCTGTCCCCTCGTCCCCAAATCAACTGTCCCCTCGTCCTCCCTGCCATTATCCCTTCTCCTGTCCCCTCGTCCTCCCCACTATCCCCTACTCCCGTTCCCTAGTCCTCCCACCATTCCCCACTGCCTCGTCTGATTCATTCCCAAATGATCTGAAGTTTCCATCAGAAAAATGGGAACATCAAAGGATCTGATGTTCCCCATCACTGAAATATAAGAAAAACAGTTAAAAAACGAAATGAAAAAATAACAAAATAAACTATACTCACACAATGAACGGTATGGTAAACAACACAGTTCAATTCCAATTCACTGTCAAAAAAAATAATTAAACCAAATGAAAATAAATCGAGATCTATGGAAATTCAATTTATCAATGAAATTGGAAACATTGAAATGGAATAGTAACATATTTAGCATAGCGTGTGTTGGTCTTACGTGCAGCAGATGGCGCTGTTTTAAAAAAGCATGTTTTTACCTGTCACAGGTGTGGCATCTATACTTATACTTACAAAATGAACAGTATGGTAAACAACACAGCTCAATTCCAACGCAATGTCACACAAAATAATTAAATCAAAATGAAAATAAATTGAAATCTATGAAAATTCAAATTATCAATGCAATCAGAACCATTGAAATGGAATTGTAACATATTTAGTAGAGTGTGTGTTGCGATTACGTACAATAGATGGCTCTGTTTTTCAGAAAAAAATCAAATTTTTACCTGTCACAGGTGTGGCATGTACATAGTAGGTATATAAAAACACATGCATATTCAAATGGAACATTGTGTTAAAACTTTAAAGCAATCGGTGAAGAACTTTAGGAGATTAGAGCGTGTGTTGCTCTTACATCCAACAGATGACACTATTTTTCAAAAAAAGTTTTTTATTTCTTGTCACAGGTGAGGCATGTATATAGTAGATACATAAAAACACGCGCCTATTCGAATGCAACGTTGTGTCAAAATTTCAAAGGAATCGGAAAAAGAGGTTTCGAAGATTCCCCTCACATGAAAAACTCATGAAAACACAGATTTTCAAAAAAACATGTTTTTTTCCCGTCACGAATTTGGCATCTATATAGTATGTAGACAAAACCCGCTCGGATACGAATGGAACGTTGTGTGAAAATTTCAAAGCAATCAGTGAAAAACTTTCGGAGATTAGTGATTTTGAACAAACGAACATTTACATTTGTATTTTTATAGATTGGAGGGAGCCTTTAATTTTATGGTATATTTCTTAAATCCACTACGGACTCACCATAGCCCGTGCTACTTAGAACTTTTTTGTTCCAAGTAGCGAATCTTAAGCAACAACGGTATATTTCATCAAGTTAAAGCATAAAAAAAACTTTTTTACTAATTCTGATGCCTTGACATCAACCAGCAAATAGTAGAACCAACTAGGAAGGAGAACACGCTGGACCTCATTTTCACTAATAATGATGAATTGATCAGGAACATAATGATTACAAATACCTGTTACTCAGATCACAACTTAATTGAAGTTATAACAACCATGGGGAGTAGACCTTCAAAACCAGTCCAGATTCCCGGTGGAGGAGATTTCAGCAAATTCAACTTCAATAATAAACAGATAAACTAGGAGCAAATAAACCAGGACTTCACAGAAATAAACTGGGAAGAACAGCTAGAAAATGCAAACCTAAACCAGTGCCTGGAAAAAATATGCTCAGTAGCACTAGAAATATATTCAAACCGCATACCTCTAAGAAAAAAGAGGAAGAAATGCAGATTGGAACGGGAACGTCGTTCCCTATATAGGCGAAGAAAACGAATCGCGGAACAACTTGAGAGTCACACCCTATCTCAAGAACGGCGAAGAAGGTTAGGTAGAGAAATAGAAACAATTGAACGGAAGCTACAAGAATCATACAAAACCTAGGAGAGGCAAAGAGAGCAAAACGCCATCAGTGAAATAGAGAGAAATCCGAAATATTTTTTCTCCTATGCAAAATCAAGATAAAAAAAAAACATCTAGTATCGGGCCCCTGCGAAAGGGAGATGGAACTTTCACCGATGACAACAAAGAAATGAGCGAGCTACTGAGGAAGCAGCACGACTCTGTTTTCAGCGAGCCATTAAACACACTAAAGATTGATAACCCAAATGAATTTTTCATGGATATGATACCAACATCAAATTATATATCAGACGTCACCCTATCCCCACTGGATTTTGAAGAAGCCATAAACAGTATGCCTATGCACTCTGCACCAGGCTCGGATTCTTGGAACTCCATATTCATAAAGAACTGTAAAAAAACACTATCGCAGGCCCTCCACATTCTGTGGAGACAAAGCCTAGATACTGGCGTTATTCCTGATATACTGGAAACAGCAGAGATAGCACCACTTCATAAAGGAGGAAATAAGGCAGAGGCAAAAAATTACAGACCGATAACACTAACATCGCACATCATAAAAATTTTTGAGAGAGTGCTAAGAAGTAAGATCACAAAATACATGGAATCACAGCATCTCCATAACCCCGGACAACATGGCTTCAGAACAGGGCGCTCTTGCCTATCGCAGTTGCTGGACCACTATGATATGGCATTAGATGCTATGGAAGACAAACAAAACGCTGATGTAATTTACACAGATTTCGCAAAAGCTTTTGATAAATGTGACCATGGTGTTATTGCACATAAAATGCGTTCAAAGGGAATTACCGGAAAAATAGGCAGATGGATCTACAATTTCCTGACCAACAGAACCCAATGTGTAATAGTCAACAAAATAAAATCCAGCCCATCAACCGTGAAGAGCTCAGTCTCCCAGGGTACTGTGCTTGCTCCAGTACTTTTTCTCATCCTCATATCGGACATAGACAAGAACACAACCTATAGCACTGTATCATCCTTTGCAGATGACACTAGGATCTTCATGAGAGTAGGCAACATAGAGGACACGGCAAACCTCCAGTCAGATGTAGATCAGGTCTTTCTATGGGCTACAGAAAAAAATATGGTGTTTAACGAAGATAAGTTCAGCTCATGCGCTATGGAAAAAATGAAAATATAAAAACGGAAACCACGTACAAAACTCAGGCAAATCATAACATAGAACGAAAAGGCAATGTAAAGGATCTGGGTGTACTCATGACAGAAGACCTTACCTTTAAAGAACACAATAAAGTAGCCGTCACAACTGCAAGAAAAATGACAGGTTGGATAACAAGAACTTTTCACATTAGAGATGCTATACCGATGATGACACTTTTCAAAACGCTTGTGCTCTCTAGAGTGGAGTACTGCTGCACAATGACAGCCCCTTTCAAAGCTGCAGAAATTGCTGACCTGGAGAGCGTGCAGAGATCCTTTACTGCTAGAATCCACTCAGTAAAACATCTAAACTATTGGGACCGACTAAAGAGCCTAAAACTGTACTCCCTTGAGTGCAGGCGGGAGAGGTACATAATAATTTACACGTGGAAAATATTAGAGGGGCTGATCCCAAACCTAAACACAGAAATAACATCACATGAGACCAGAAGACATGGCAGGATGTGCAGAATACCCCCGTTGAAAAGCAGAGGTGCAACAGGTACTCTGAGAGAGAACTCTATCAACATCAGAGGCCCGAGACTGTTCAACACGCTTCCGCTACACATAAGGGGCATAACTGGCCGACCCCTCACAGTGTTCAAGAGAGAACTGGATACGCACCTCCAAAGGATACCTGATCAACCAGGTTGTGACTCATACGTCAGGCTGCAAGCAGCCGTGTCCAACAGCCTGGTTGATCAGTCCGGCAACCAGGAGGCCTGATCGATGACCGGGTCGCGGGGACGCTAAGCCCCGGAAGCACCTCAAGGTATCCTCAAGGTAAGGTTGACTGTTGTTTCAGATGATCCGTGTTGTGTTAAATGAATATATACTTATGACGTCACGGATTTCCCGTTATCTATAATTCTTTTATGACTAACTAATGTAACTAGTATAATCAGGTTTGCTGGTTACATTGGGGTATGTTGGTATATTAGTATGTTAGTGTCGGGATTTCCGACAAGCTAACCACACCCACCTGAGGGCAGCTGGGTGACCTGACCACACCCGCCTGAGGACAGCTGGGTGACCTGACCACACCCGCCTGAGGACAGCTGGGTGACCTGACCACACCCGCCTGTGGGCAGCTGGGTGACCTGACCACACCCGCCTGAGGGCAGCTGGTTGACCTGACCACACGCCTGAGGGCAGCTGGGTGACCTGACCACACCCATCTGAGGACAGCTGGGTGACCTGACCACACCCGCCTGAGGGCAGCTGGGTGACCTGACCACACCCGCCTGAGGACAGCTGGGTGACCTGACCACACCCGCCTGAGGACAGCTGGGTGACCTGACCACACCCGCCTGAGGACAGCTGGGTGACCTGACCACACCCGCCTGAGGGCAGCTGGGTGACCTGACCACACCCGCCTGAGGGCAGCTGGGTGACCTGACCACACCCGCTTGAGGGCAGCTGGGTGACCTGACCACACCCGCCTGAGGACAGTTTAGTCAGATGAGTGACCTCACACCTCTGATACTACCGACTCTCCAGACTCGGCTGAATGAATGCTTGTGTTCTCTAGGGAGGTAAACTTCAGTTCTTGTCATGGCTAACCATAGCATCCCACAACTGCTATAATGGTACCATTAATCTGCTCACATCCGGGGCTGTCAACCGATACTACACTTGAGGGTACCGGCCCCATGCAAGGTCTGTGCACAGGCTTGCACATGCAACTGTGCACTGGGTGCTCACTAGGCCGTGAATTCACTTCAATGCTCTACTGATGCACAAAACTGCACATTTCAAGACATTGTGAATCCCTGATCCTCACACACAAATGTCTTAATATTTCATTTTCTCACAGATTATGTTGTCTACCTTGGTGAAGACGTTGATACTGGTGATGGCTGTTAATGGTGGTGTTAGTGGCGGCGACGGACCTAGAGGGGGTGATGGAGGACACGGCATTGGTGGTGTTGGGGCTGGTGCTGGTGTTGTCCGCCTCAGGTGGACAGGTGTTGGAGAGGTGGTGTCGCTGGTGGCTGGGGCGGTGTTGGAGAACTCCTCCCTCCACAACTGCTCCATCATTCTCGTTACTGATGGTTCATCATCATACACCACACTCTACCAGGTGAGAGACACTATACACTCTGAAAGAGAGAGAGAGAGAGAGGGGGGGGGGGGAAGAGAGCAAAGGGTTGGTCCATCTAATTACCCAAAACTACCCAAAACCTCCTAGCATCACGTAGGTAATGAAGAAATATTACATATCTACTCACTTTAATGTTGGTGCTGAAAATAGAACATGATGAAACATAATTTTATCTGATTATATATAATTTTATACAAAAAATTAGACACAACTAAGTGACCGGTAACGCCATAGAAAGTCGACAATTCAAGCAACAATGCTGTGGAGCGACTTTGTTACGGCCCTATTGGGTCACAACTGGGTTCTTCTCTGATGTTATTAGAGTTTGGGTATCCGGCCCCAAGCTAGTAGTGGCTTTCAAGGGGTGCGTTCCGTAACGCAAGTTAAATTAAAGGGGAAGGGATACAAATGCACTGCTTTTGTATATATATTGCTACCACCACCAAAAATATTTCACAGTCACACGCGGGGTTGCTATAACTACACTTATTATATACAAATTAGTCTTCCTCTGAAGACACAGGATGCTCCACGGTGCTCACGATGAGTAGCCTTGGTTCTTTTCTTCGTGGCCCACGATGTCGGAAAATCCGACACCATTTAATATATCATACAGATAATAGCTGTATTACCAACAAGTTACCCATAGAAAACGTAACTTGTAGTGGAATTACCGTCTATAGAAAACGGGATATCATCACCACATACTATTATAATTCACCAGCTATTCTGCTGGGAATTATTCTTAAATACATAAGTCTTTGGACTTTACCATCATAAAAACATCTTATATAAATTAACTTAATTATCAATATTAAAGTAGAGTAAATGTGACCCTTCTATCACGTTCTGAAATCTGGACAATGTAAGCCAGGCGTCAGAGGGAGGAAGGGGGCAGCCATTGTTGAGACTAGACCAGAGGCTCACACGGGAGCAAATTCGGCTCCTGTTAAATTTACTTGGACGTAGTGTTATGGAAGCCAAAGGTGTACCATTGTCAACACGCTGTCTACAAATTCAAGTGTCTATCCGAAACCCGTTTATCATTCATTTATGGCCATTAATGTCAGGATATAGGGTGACCCGGTTAGATCGCGAAATCGCCTCAAACTAAAGGTAATTAAGCCAGGTCTTCATGTTCTATGTACTGTATAGTGTTTTCTCTGATATAGCTTGTCATATATAGGATTCTGGCTTCACAGCTAGCGCACTTTTGACAGGTCAAGTCGAGGATGCAAGATTTGTGCACCAGTTACTGGGTGATATGGAAGCTACCTCAAAGAGGATAATTAGGTGTCTACACCCTAGTTATACCTGGTGGACTAACCTGCTGTACTATAAGATAAGGAACCTCTTCAATGTATGTAGTTAATTTTGTAGTTTGATTGGCTGCATATATATATAAACTATTAAACCCCCCCTAATGTGTAGAGGATCGATTTGTGAGATTATGAGATTATTGCAGAAATACAGTCCACTTATCATTATACAAATTGCTATCGAAGTATATAAATTAACGTAAATATAAATTCATATAAATTAAATAAATATAAATCTCACAGGTCGGTACCCACATTATTTGGTCATCTTCGAACCGGATGACGGATTATTTGGTCCTTCGAAACCGAATTATTTGGACCTTCGGAACCGGAATATTCGGTCCTATGAACCCACATTTGGTCATCTTAGTACCGGATGAACCAGTTAACCAGTGGATTCATTAAATATACTAGTGCAGTGTTATTTAAACAAAGCCAGCCAGTCATAGACAGCGGCGTTGCCTCGTGGGAGCTCAGGAGCCTCCCTCAGCCCAGTTCAGCTTCGTCAGCGGTTTCATGCACACCCACAGATATTTGGTGGCGTGTTATTTCGTGAAATGACAGCGCTAATATAGAAGCCAGCCTAATTAGTGACTGTGTCTTCGCGATATTGTTCACGGATTTCGTGGTGTTACATTTCGCGAGAGATTATCCACGAATTTTGTGGACTTTATTTCGCGAGGTCACTAATAACATTTAATACTTCTAGATAATATTAGAAGTTTCATAGAGGCTAATTAAGAGGCTATTAACAATAATTGTGTATATTATTTCTCCAAAATAGAGAATTATTTAATATATATTGCACTAGTGATCACAGTATAATATTTACTAATTGCCAACCCACAACAGGGTAGGATATGACTAGTTGAACTATTATTGTTCATACTAGTCCCATTATTACAATAGTCAGTTGTACTATATTGAACAACCTAACACCATTAATGAATGGTCCAGACCCTATTTTGGGTGTAATTTTTATCAACTCGAGTTGAGTTGTGTATATAATAATTTACTTATGATCATTACACCTTTGAGTGATTAATTAGTGTCTCTACCATCCTAGGGTGATATAGAAGAGCTAACCTAAAGGTACTTCCAGTGACACTGGTTTATCACTTAAATCATTAGTGTGTATGATTGTATATATATATAATGTGTATTAATTTTAAGTGCTAACCTCTAGTAGAGGTAGGATTATTGCCTAGTGAGTTCAGAATTTACCCTAGGCTACCATTAGTGTTTGTTCAGTATTATGAGCAGCCCAAGTACAAGCCCCACAAGGCTTCACCAACTAGCCAGTATGGATAATGCAGGGAGAATGAAAAGAACCCTTGCAGGTCTTAAAGGCCACTTAACAAGACAGATCAAGAAATGTGAAGATTTGTCACAACAATCTCAAGTTGATTATGCTGACCTGGAAAGCTATTATCAAGCAGCTACAGGTAAATTTGAGCAAATCAAATGCCAAATGGCTGTCCTTGTGGGGACAGACTACTACCATCAATTCATTGGTAGCCCTACTAAATATCAGGGTATAACCATGTTAAAGTCTGCAGGAGGTAAATTACTCTCAGGTCCAGTATCAAGCCTGAGGAGACCTATACCTGCAGATAAACAATACCAGTAGAAATCTAAATTTGTCAGCTGATTATATTTCTCCAGTAGCATTATACTAAGGAGATTACAGCTGACTATAGTAACAGAGGTTGATGTTAGTATCATCATTTAAAGCTGGAGATGAGTTCATGAGGCCTCAGTGGCAAATCAGTGAACAGTAGCTTAAACAGCTACAAGTCACTGCGACCAATGTCACTGAACCCACTGCAGTCTCAGAACCATACTTTACTTTAATGATGAGCTATTCAATCTTCTGAATCAATTAACTAAATTAAACCCCAATAAATCTGATGACTGATTTGATACATTTATTATTTAATCAAGATGTATTCCATGGGCCTCAGTGTTTATATATCAGTGACCAGTTACCTGAAGAAACTTCAAGTTATATCTAATGTCACTGATCTCACTGCAGTCCCTGAATCATACTTGACTGTAGTACTTGATCACATCCAGTCTTCTGGGTTAAATAATATGTAATAAGGCTTGAATATTAGCCTTTCAAGAGTTGACAGGGAAATGAAATCGCATTAGACTTCTAACCCCTGCAACTCTAGTACGGGACATCCGTCCTGTACGAACAGACACACAAATGTGTGATTACTAACTACTAACATCAAATTAATCAAATAATTCGAAGGAGGAGTATCGGTGTTCGTCTGTTCTAAAGAGGACTTCGACCCGTGAGCAGCCCCCTGGGGAATTATGTCGGAAAATCCGACACCATTTAATATATCATACAGATAATAGCTGTATTACCAACAAGTTACCCATAGAAAACGTAACTTGTAGTGGAATTACCGTCTATAGAAAACGGGATATCATCACCACATACTATTATAATTCACCAGCTATTCTGCTGGGAATTATTCTTAAATACATAAGTCTTTGGACTTTACCATCATAAAAACATCTTATATAAATTAACTTAATTATCAATATTAAAGTAGAGTAAATGTGACCCTTCTATCACGTTCTGAAATCTGGACAATGTAAGCCAGGCGTCAGAGGGAGGAAGGGGGCAGCCATTGTTGAGACTAGACCAGAGGCTCACACGGGAGCAAATTCGGCTCCTGTTAAATTTACTTGGACGTAGTGTTATGGAAGCCAAAGGTGTACCATTGTCAACACGCTGT
This sequence comes from Procambarus clarkii, assembly GCF_040958095.1. Taxonomy (NCBI): domain Eukaryota; kingdom Metazoa; phylum Arthropoda; class Malacostraca; order Decapoda; family Cambaridae; genus Procambarus; species Procambarus clarkii. The sequence goes on along the minus strand of NC_091199.1, from coordinate 19,101,166 downwards.
CTACAAATTCAAGTGTCTATCCGAAACCCGTTTATCATTCATTTATGGCCATTAATGTCAGGATATAGGGTGACCCGGTTAGATCGCGAAATCGCCTCAAACTAAAGGTAATTAAGCCAGGTCTTCATGTTCTATGTACTGTATAGTGTTTTCTCTGATATAGCTTGTCATATATAGGATTCTGGCTTCACAGCTAGCGCACTTTTGACAGGTCAAGTCGAGGATGCAAGATTTGTGCACCAGTTACTGGGTGATATGGAAGCTACCTCAAAGAGGATAATTAGGTGTCTACACCCTAGTTATACCTGGTGGACTAACCTGCTGTACTATAAGATAAGGAACCTCTTCAATGTATGTAGTTAATTTTGTAGTTTGATTGGCTGCATATATATATAAACTATTAAACCCCCCCTAATGTGTAGAGGATCGATTTGTGAGATTATGAGATTATTGCAGAAATACAGTCCACTTATCATTATACAAATTGCTATCGAAGTATATAAATTAACGTAAATATAAATTCATATAAATTAAATAAATATAAATCTCACAGGTCGGTACCCACACACGATGAATCCTCTGATTCTCTCGGCTAATCTACCCCGGCCACAGGCCAGCCAAATCACAGTCCCACTGGGGGCACCGTCGTGGAGGCCTTCAACCACAAATCCAGCCTGTAGCTGGCAGGTTCCGATCAGCTCCGCTGTGTAGGCCACTCCACGACCGATACTAGGGTTGCAAGCCCTAGGCAGGAGCCTCGTGTGATTCCGCAGATCACTCTCCTCTCTCCGCACCACAGTGGCTAGTCTCTTCCACCAGCCAGCCCCCGGGTACGACGATTCCTCAACTCTGCCACGTCACAAGCAGGCTAACACTCTCAGCAGTGTTCGTCCGGGAGCAACTCACAGCTTCTGCAGCAAACACGTGGAGAGACTATGGCTGCCTTGGGTAGACTGATCCAACGTCCAATACAGCAGTCCCAGGTCGACTCTGTAATCGGACACGTCATTAGTGCTGGGGACACTCTAGGGCACCTCACTAACTGGCTTAGACACAAACTTCCACCTATCCACTCCATAGATGGCGTTGCTGTCTAAGCGCCACCTCACCAGAGGTCAGCAGCGGCTATGTCACGAGCTGATTAGGACGGGAAACCAGCCCCTGTGGCCGGTATATCTCGTCCTCACTAGATGGTGCCGTCCATTTGGAGGGGGTTTCAGGAGCTGACTCACAGATGGCGTGGACGTCACTGCTCCATGCTACGACGCTGGGCTCGGGTCCGTAACAGACTTATCCAACACACATAGCTGTATATAATTTCAATTATAATATTACAAAACTTCACAGTAAAAATATGTTTCTTCACGTTCTACATTCAGCACTAGCATTATTGTGAGTAAATATGTCATATTTCTTCATTACTTACGTAATGCAAGGAGGCTTTCGGTAGCCTTGGGCAATTAGATGGACCCAGTTAGGGACAAATGATGGAGTTAAAGCTTGGTGTACCCATCTAACACTATGGAATACAAAATTATTTGCTTGTATGTTGTTGACCTCATTATCAATGTATCACTGGGTCACTGTATGACTGTATTACTGGGTCACTGTATGACAGTATCACTTGGTCACTGTATGACTGTATTACTGGGTCACTGTATGACTGTATCCCTGGGTCACTGTATGACTGTATCAATGGGTCACTGTAAGACTATATCGCTGGGTCACTGTATGACTGTATCAATGGGTCACTGTAAGACTATATCGCTGGGTCACTGTATGACTGTATCAATGGGTCACTGTATGGCTGTATCACTGGGTCACTGTATGGCTGTTTCACGGGGTCACTGCATAGCTGTATCACAGGATCACTGTATGGCTGTATCACTGGGTCACTGCACGGCTCTATCACAGGGTCACTATATGGCTGTACCACAGTGTCACTGTATGGCTGTATCACTGGGTCACTGTATGGCTGTATCACAGGGTCACTGCATGGCTGTATCACTGGGTTATTGTATGGCTGTATCACTGGGTCACTGTATGACTGTATCACAGGGTCACTGTATGACTGTATCACAGGGTCACTGTATGACTGTATCACTGTATGGCTGTATCACTGGGTCACTGCATGGCTGTATCACTGGGTCACTGTATGGCTGTATCACAGGTTCACTGTATGGCTGTATCACTGGGTCACTGCATGGCTGAATCACTGGGTCACTGCATTGCTGTATCACTGGTCACTGTATGACTGTATCACTGGGTCACTGTATGGCTGTATCACTGGGTCACGGTATGACTGTATCACTGGGTCACAGTATGATTGTATCACTGGGTCACTATATGGCTGTATCACTGGGTCATTGTATGGCTGTATCACTGGGTCACTGTATGGCTGTATCACAGGGTCACTGCATGGCTGTATCACTGGGTTATTGTATGGCTGTATCACTGGGTCACTGTATGACTGTATCACTGGGTCACTGTATGGCTGTATCACAGGGTCACTGTATGGCTGTATCACAGGGTCACTGCATGGCTGTATCACTGGGTCACTGTATGGCTGTATCACAGGGTCAAAGAATGACTGTAACACTGGGTCACTGTATGACTGTATCACTGGGTCACTGTATGACTGTATCACTGGGTCACTGTATGGCTGTATCACTGGGTCACGGTATGACTGTATCACTGGGTCACTGTATGATTGTATCACTGGGTCACTGTATGGCTGTATCACTGGGTCACTGTATGGCTGTATCACTGGGTCACTGTATGACTGTATCGTAGGGTCACTGCATGACTGTATCACTGGGTCACTGCATGACTGTATCACTGGGTCACTGTATGGCTGTATCACTGGGTCACTGTATGACTGTATCACTGGGTCACTGTATGACTGTATCACTGGGTCACTGTATGACTGTATCACTGTATCACTGGGTCACTGTATGACTTTATCACAGGGTCAGTGTATGACCGTATCACTGGGTCACTGCATTGCTGTATCACTGGGTCACTGTATGACTGTATCACAGGGTCACTGTATGACTCTATCACTGGGTCACTGTATAGCTGGGTCACTGTATGACTGTATCACTAGGTCATTGTATCATTGGGTCTCTGTATGACTGTATCACTGGGTCACTGTATCACTGGGTCACTGTATGACTCTATCACTGGGTCACTCTATCACTGGTTAACTATATCACAGTGTAACTGTATTACTGTGTCACTGTATCACTGGGTCACTGTAAGACCGTTTCACTGGGTGACTGTAAGACTGTATCACTGGGTCACTGTATGGCTGTATCACAGGGTCACTGTATTACTGTATCACTGGGTCACTGTATGACTGTATCACTGGGTCACTGTATGACTGTATCAGTGGGTCACTATATGACTGTATCACTGGGCCACTGTATGATTGTATCACTGGGTCACTGTATGACTGTACCACTGGGTCACTGAATCAATAAATCACTGTATGACTGAATCACTGGGTCACTGTATCATTGGGTCTCTGTATCACTTGGTCACTGTATGACTGTATCACTGGGTCACTGTATCACTGGGTCACTGTATGACTGTATCACTGGGTCACTGGGTAACTGTATCACTGGGTAACTGTATCACTGGGTCACTGTATCACTGGGTCACTGTATGACTGTATTACTGTGTCACTGTATCACTGGGTCACTGTATAACTGTACCACTGGTTCACTGTATGACTTTATTACTGGGTCACTGTATGACTGTGCCACTGGGTCACTGTATGACTATCACTGGGTCACTGTATGACTGTATCACTGGGTCACTGTATGACTGTATCACTGAGTCACTGTATGGCTGTATCACTGGCTCACTGTATGGCTGTAACACTGGGTCACTGTATGACTGTATCACTGGGTCACTGTATGAATGTAACACTGAGTCACTCTATTGCTATGTCAATGGGTCACTGTATGACTGAATCACTAGGTCACTGTATGGCTGTATCACTGGGTCACTGTATGGCTGTATTACTGGGTCACTGTATGACTGTATCACTGGGTCACTGTATGACTGTATCACTAGGTCACTGCATGGCTGTATCACAGGGTCACTTTATGAATTTATCACTGGGTCACTGTATGACTGTATCACTGGGCTACTGTATGAATGTGTCACTGGGTCACTGTATGACTGTATCACTGGGTCACTGTATCACTGGGTCACTGTATGACTGTATCACTGTTTCATTGGGTCACTGTATCACTGGGTAACTGCTACTGTATCACTGGGTCACTGTAACACTGAGTCACTGTGTAACTGTATCACTGGGTCACTGTATCACTGGGTCAACGTATGACTGTATCACTGGGTCACTGTATCACTGGGTCACTGTATCTCTGGGTCACTGTATCACTGTATTACAGGGTCACTGTATAGCTGTATCACTGGGTCACTGTATTGCTGTATCACCGGGTCACTGTATGACTGTGTCACTGGGTCACTGTATGACTGTATCACTGGGCCACTGTATCACTGGGTCACTGTAACACTGAGTCACTGTGTAACTGTATCACTGGGTCACTGTATCACTGGGTCAACGTATGACTGTATCACTGGGTCACTGTATCACTGGGTCACTGTATCTCTGGGTCACTGTATCACTGTATTACAGGGTCACTGTATAGCTGTATCACTGGGTCACTGTATTGCTGTATCACCTGGTCACTGTATGACTGTGTCACTGGGTCACTGTATGACTGTATCACTGGGCCACTGTATCACTGGGTCACTGTATGATTGTATCACTGGGTCTCTGTACCTCTGGGTCACTGGGCCACTGTATCACTGGGTCACTGTATGACTGTATCACTGGGTCACTGTATCACTGGGTCACTGTATGAATGTATCACTGGTCACTGTATCACTGGGTCACTGTATGACTGTATCACTTGGTCACTGTATCACTGGGTCACTGTATGACTGTATCACTGGGTCACTGTATCACTGGGTAACTGTATCACTGGATCACTGTATCACTGGGTCACTGTATGACTGTATCACTGGGTCATTGTATCACTGGGTGACTGTATCACTGGGTCACTGTATCACTAGGTCACTGTATCACTGTATCACTAGGTCACTGTATGAATGTATCACTGGGTCACTGTATTACTGTATCACTGGGTCATTGTATGACTGTATCACTTGGTCACTGTATGATGTATCACTGGAGGTCACTGTATGATGTATCACGGGGTCACAGCATGATGTATCACTGGGGTCACAGTATGATGTACAATTGGGGGTCACAGTAAAATGTATCACTGGGGTCAAATTTTTACATATCACTAGGGTCACTGTATGATGTATCACCGAGGGTCACAGTATGATGTATCACTGAGGGTCACAGTATGATGTATCACTGGGGGCCACTGTATGACTAACACTGGGTCTCTGTATAGCTGTATCACATGGGGTCACAGTATGATGTATCATTGGGGGTCACAATATGATGTATCATTGGGGGTCACAGTATGATGTATCATTGGGGGTCACAGTATGATGTATCATTGGGGGTCACAGTATGATGTATCATTGGGGGTCACAGTATGATGTATCATTGGGGGTCACAGTATGATGTATCACTTAGGTCACAGTATGATCCTCTGTGATACATCATACTGTGATACATCGGGAGCCGGTCGGCCGAGCGGACAGTGCTGGACTTGTGATCCTGTGGTTCTGGATTCGATCCCAGGCGCCAGCGAGAAACAATGGGCAGAGTTTCTTTCACCCTATGACCCTGTAACCTAGCAGTAAAATAGGTACCTGGGTGTTAGCCAGCTGTCACGGGCTGCTTCCTGGGGGTGGAGGCCTGGTCGAGGACCGGGCCGCGGGGACACTAAAAAGCCCCGAAATCATCTCAAGATAACTTCAAGAAGATGATGTATCACGGGGGTCACAGTATGATGTATCACGGGGGTCACAGTATGATGTATCACGGGGGTCACAGTATGATGTATCACTGGGGTCTCAGTATGATGTATCACTGTGGGTCACAGTATGATGTATCACTTGGGGTCACAGCATGATGTATCACTGTGGGTTAAAGTATGATGTATCACTGGGGGTCACAGTATGATGTATTATTGGGGGCCACAGTATGTTGTATCTCTTGGGGTCACAGTATGATGTATCACTGGGGTCACAGTATAATGTATCTCTGGGGTCACAGTATGATGTTTCACTGGGTGTCGCACTGTGATGTATCACTGGGGTCACAGTATGATGTATCACTGGGGGTCACAGTAAAATGTATCACTGGGGGTTACAGTATAATGTATCACTGGGGGTCACAGTATAATATATCACTGGGAGTTACAGTATGATGTATCACTGATGGTCAAAGTATGATGTATCACATGAGTTCACAGTATGATGTATCACTGGGTGTCACAGTATGGTGTATCTCTGGGGGTCACAGTATGATGTAGCACAGGGGGTCACAGTATGATGTATTACTGGGGTTCACAGTATGATGTATCACTGGGGGTCACAGTATAATGTATCACTGAGGGTCACAGTATGATGTATCACATGGGTTCACAGTTTGATGTGTCACTGGGTGTCACAGTATGGTGTATCACTGGGGGTCACAGTATGATGTACCACAAGGGAAGTCACAGTATGATGTATTACTGGGGGTCACAGTATGATGTATCACTGGGGTCCCAATATGATGTATCACTGGGGGTCACAGTATGATGTATCACTGGGGGTTACAGTATGATGTATCACTGAGGGTCACAGTATGATGTATCACTAGGGTCACAGTATGATGGATCACTGGGTGTCACAGTGTGATGTATCACTGGGGGCCACAGGATGTTGTATCTCTTGGGGTCACAGTATGATGTATCACTGGGGTCACAGTATAATGTATCTCTGGGGTCACAGTATGATGTTTCACTGGGTGTCGCACTGTGATGTATCACTGGGGTCACAGTATGATGTATCACTGGGGGTCACAGTATAATGTATCACTGGGGGTCACAGTATAATGTATCACTGGGAGTTACAGTATGATGTATCACTGACGGTCAAAGTATGATGTATCACATGAGTTCACATTATGATGTATCACCGGGTGTCACAGTATGGTGTATCTCTGGGGGTCACAGTATGGTGTATCACTGGGGGGTCACAGTATGATGTACCACAGGGGGGTCACAGTATGATGTATTACTGGGGTCACAGTATGATGTATTGCTGGGGTCCCAATATGAGAATTTAATATTGAATTTAGTAAAGACGGAAAATTCTTTTCTGTGTAATTACTCACGTAATGCATTAATGAGAATAGGGTTGCAAATGTAGGGAATTAAATATTGTTTATATTCTCGCTAAATGGTGTTAATTACAAACAGTGCTCTTAATTATTAACGAGAAATGGAGAGCATTTCTATTTTCTCCATGGCGTTTGGATATAACAGATAAAACTGTTATTTAGGGATAATTAAGTTAATAACTCGTGATTATTGAATCACTAGTCATATTATTATCAGAGATTAATTGTTATATAAAATACTGTTAAAAGTTGAGAATATTATTCAATTATCTTGTGGGAACCGACCTGTGAGATTTATATTTATTTAATTTATATGAATTTATATAGAATTTATATTTACGTTAATTTGTATACATCGATAGCAATTTGTATAATGATAAGTGGACTGTATTTCTGCAATAATCTCATAATCTCACAAATCGATCCTCTACACATTAGGGGGGGTTTAATAGTTTATATATATATGCAGCCAATCAAACTACAAAATTAACTACATACATTGAAGAGGTTCCTTATCTTATAGTACAGCAGGTTAGTCCACCAGGTATAACTAGGGTGTAGACACCAAATTATCCTCTTTGAGGTAGCTTCCGTCACCCAGTAACTGGTGCACAAAATCTTCCTCCTCGTCTTGACCTGTCAAAAGGGCGCTAGCTGTAAAGCCAGATACCTATATATGACAGGTTATATCAGAGAAAATACTGTACATGGAACATTGAAGACCTGGCTTAATTACCTTTAGTTTGAGGCGATTTCGTGATCTAACTGGGTCACCCTATATCCTGACATTAATGGCCATAAATGAATGATAAACGGGTTTCGGATAGACACTTAACTTGAATTTGTAGACAGCGTGTTGATAATGGTACACTTTTAGTTTCCATAACACTACGTCCAAGTAAAATTAACAGGAGCCGTATTTGCTCCTGTGTGCCTCTGGTCTAGTATAAACAATGGCTGCCCTCCTTCCTCCCTCTGACGCCTGGCTTACATTGTCCACATGTCAGAAAGTGATAGAAGGGTCACATTTACTCTACTTTAATATTGATAATTAAGTTAATTTATATAAGATGTTTTTATGATGGTAAAGTCCAAAGACTAATGTATTTAAGAATAATTCCCAGCAGAATAGCTGGTGAATTATAATAGTATGTGGTGATGATATCCCGTTTTCTTTAGACGGTAATTCCACTACAAGTTACGTTTTCTATGGGTAACTTGTTTATACAATACAGCTATTATCTGTATGATTATTAAATGGTGTCGGATTTTCCGACATAATTCCCCAGGGGGCTGCTCACGGGTCGAAGTCCTATTTAGAACAGATGAACACCGATACTCCTCCTTCGAATTATTAGATTAATCACACATTTGTGCGTCTGTTCGTACAGGACGGATGTCCCGTACTAGAGTTGCAGGGGTTAGAAGTCTAATGCGATTTCATTTCCCTGTCAACTCTTGAAAGGCTAATATTCAAGCCTAATTACATATTATTTAACCCAGAAGACTGGATGTGATCAAGTACTACAGTCAAGTATGATTCAGGGACTGCAGTGAGATCAGTGACATTAGATATAACTTGAAGTTTCTTCAGGTAACTGGTCACTGATATATAAACACTGAGGCCCATGGAATACATCTTGATTAAATAATAAATGTATCAAATCAGTCATCAGATTTATTGGGGTTTAATTTAGTTAATTGATTCAGAGGATTGAATAGCTCATCATTAAAGCAAAGTATGGTTCAGAGACTGCAGTGGGTTCAGTGACATTGGTCGCAGTGACTTGTAGCTGTTTTAGGCTACTGTTCACTGATTTGCCACTGAGGCCTCATGTACTCATCTTCAGCTTTAAATGATGATACTAACATCAACTTCTGTTGGTATAGTCAGCTGTAATCTCCTTAGTATAATGCTACTGGAGAAATATAATCAGCTGACAAATTTAGATTTCTACTGGTATTGTTTATCTGCAGGCATAGGTCTCCTCAGGCTTGATACTGGGCCTGAGAGTAATTTACCTCCTGCAGAGTTTAACATGGTTATACCCTGATATTTAGTAGGGCTACCAATGAATCGATGACAATAGTCTGTCCCTACAAGGAGACCGAAGTCGGTGAGGTGATCAGACTTAATATTATCTGCCAATTTTATTCCTCTATTTCTCAGGAATTTGGCTGTTGCTCTCAGACCTTGAACTTGTAGGTCTACTGGTATTTTGTCCACCACAATGGCTTGTACTCGACAGACGTACCTGCCTAAGCGTACTGATGGTTGTACCACCTGGTAGACTTGAGGTCCTGCATCTGTTATAAACCCTGAGATATTGAATGACATCTGGGCTACAGGCCTTAATTGTAGTTCTTCTGCCAACTTTTTGGTGATATATGTTCTCTGGGATCCTTGGTCAAACAACCCACGGGTATGGACCTTGGCCCTCTTATTCAGGATGGTAATTTGGGCAGTAGGCAAAGTCGTATTACCTTTAGACTTTGCCGTATGGACACTCTTTGTTTGTTGCACCTTGCAGTACTGTACTGAGGTGGGAATGCTATCTTCCACCTTGGGGTTTGGAGACGTTGTTTTGGTGTCTCTGCACAATGCTGCATGGTGCTGACCTTTGTTACACCTATTACAGGTGTGTAATTGGGTATCACAGTCGTTGATGTTATGTTTCCTGAAGCACCTCGTGCAATGTTGCAAATCTTTGAGTCGCTCAACACGGGCGTCACTATCAGGAAAATTAGGGCAGTGGTACATTGAATGTCTCTCATTGCAGAACAAACATGTTCCATAGCTTCCAGTACCCTTTGGTGTCACGTTCTTGGGTGACACAGTAAGTATAGGCTTGGAGGGTCCCACTGCATATACGCCCACACTGCTACTGTTCCACTTTGGTGTTGAATTATATTGTCTAGATTGATTTGGAGTACCTTTGGTACTCTGTGGTTTACTATTATTGGTTTCTGAGGGTTTACTTGGTGGTTTTAATTTGTCATGTGTTCGTAATTGATGAACTACTGACTTTAAACCTTCAGATATTTCACTCATGGATAAGATGCTTTTATTGTAATGAGCACTCATTTGTCTCAATATGTCCCTAGGTATTTTCTCCTGGACAATTATTTTCAAGACCCACTCAGCCCCGTTTGCATCTGCTGTCAGGCTGAGGGCATTGATCAATGATTCTATCTCCAGCTTGAAGACTTGGAGTGAATCAGCTGAAGCCTCCGGTGGGGGTAAATGCAACAGCTCATGAACTAAATGTGATGTTCTTACTTCTGCATCAGCATAATTATCCTTGAGGAGTTTTACTGCCAGATCATAGCCGTCATTAGTTAATCTCAGATGGGATACTACTGTTTTAGCCTTACCTGATAATTGGCCTTGCAAATAAGAGAATTTACTACTCTTTGGTAAAGATTGTTTTGAGTCTACAAGGTCAACGAATTTGTTCCAAAATTCATCCCAATCTTCCTCATCTTTTCCTGAGAAAGTGGGTAAATTAATTGGAGGGAGTCGAGCTTCTGCTTGACTCGTATTAGATGCAACTGTTGCTGTTGTTGCTGTTGTTGTTGCCTTGTTCTGGGCAATTAATTTGACATAAGGCTGTAACGTGGCCTGAGTGTGATCTTCATAATTCGCAAGATCAACCATAATGTCGTCTATTTCTGTTTCTGATAAATTGGTGTTGGCAAGTTCAGCCACATATGTTGCTATTTGACATTTGATTTGCTCAAATTTACCTGCAGCTGCTTGATAATAGCTTTCCAGGTCAGCATAATCAACTTGAGATTGTTGTGACAAATCTTCACATTTCTTGATCTGTCTTGTTAAGTGGCCTTTCAGACCTGCAAGGGTTCTTTTCATTCTCCCTGCATTATCCATACTGGCTAGTTGGTGAAGCCTTGTGGGGCTTGTACTTGGGCTGCTCATAATACTGAACAAACACTAATGGTAGCCTAGGGTAAATGCACTCACTAGGTAATAATCCTACCTCTACAAGAGGTTAGCACTTAAAATTAATACACATTATATATATACAATCATACACACTAATGATTTGAGTGATAAACCAGTGTCACTGGAAGTACCTTTAGGTTAGCTCTTCTATATCACCCTAGGATGGTAGAGACACTAATTAATCACTCAAAGGTGTAATGATCATAAGTAAATTATTATATATACAACTCAATTCGAGTTGATAAAAATTACACCCAAAATAGGGTCTGCACCATTCATTAATGGTGTTAAGTTGTTCAATATAGTACAACTGACTATGGTAATAATGGGACTAGGATGAACGATAATAGTTCAACTAGTCAATGGTAATATCCTACCCTGTTGTGGGTTGGCAATTAGTAAATATTATACTGTGATCACTAGTGCAATATATATTAAATAATTCTCTATTTTGGAGAAATAATATACACAATTATTGATAATAGCCTCTATGAAACTTCTAATATTATCAAGAAGTATTAAATATTATTAGTGACCTCGCGAAATAAACTCCACAAAATTCGTAGATAATCTCTCGCGAAATGTAACACCACGAAATCCGTGAACAATCTTGCGACAGTCACTAATTTGGCTGGCTTCTATATTAGCGCTGTCATTTCACAGAATAACACGCCACCAAATCTGTGGGTGTGCATGAAACCGCTGACTAAGGCTGATCTGAACTGAGGGAGGCTCCTGAGCTCCCTCGAGGCTACGCTTCCGTCTTGACTGGCTTTGTTTAAATAACACTGCACTAGTATATTTAATGAATCCACTGGTTAACTGGTTCATCCGGTACTAAGATGACCAAATGTGGGTTCAAAGGATCAAATAATCCGTCATCCGGTTCGAAGATGACCAAATAATGTGGGAACCGACCTGTGAGATTTATATTTATTTAATTTATATGAATTTATATAGAATTTATATTTACGTTAATTTGTATACTTCGATAGCAATTTGTATAATGATAAGTGGACTGTATTTCTGCAATAATCTCATAATCTCACAAATCGATCCTCTACACATTAGGGGGGGTTTAATAGTTTATATATATATGCAGCCAATCAAACTACAGAATTAACTACATACATTGAAGAGATTCCTTATCTTATAGTACAGCAGGTTAGTCCACCAGGTATAACTAGGGTGTAGACACCAAATTATCCTCTTTGAGGTAGCTTCCGTCACCCAGTAACTGGTGCACAAAATCTTCCTCCTCGTCTTGACCTGTCAAAAGGGCGCTAGCTGTAAAGCCAGATACCTATATATGACAAGTTATATCAGAGAAAATACTGTACATGGAACATTGAAGACCTGGCTTAATTACCTTTAGTTTGAGGCGATTTCGTGATCTAACTGGGTCACCCTATATCCTGACATTAATGGCCATAAATGAATGATAAACGGGTTTCGGATAGACACTTAACTTGAATTTGTAGACAGCGTGTTGATAATGGTACACTTTTAGTTTCCATAACACTACGTCCAAGTAAAATTAACAGGAGCCGTATTTGCTCCTGTGTGCCTCTGGTCTAGTATAAACAATGGCTGCCCTCCTTCCTCCCTCTGACGCCTGGCTTACATTGTCCACATGTCAGAAAGTGATAGAAGGGTCACATTTACTCTACTTTAATATTGATAATTAAGTTAATTTATATAAGATGTTTTTATGATGGTAAAGTCCAAAGACTAATGTATTTAAGAATAATTCCCAGCAGAATAGCTGGTGAATTATAATAGTATGTGGTGATGATATCCCGTTTTCTTTAGACGGTAATTCCACTACAAGTTACGTTTTCTATGGGTAACTTGTTTATACAATACAGCTATTATCTGTATGATTATTAAATGGTGTCGGATTTTCCGACAATCTAACAGATTGGTAATAATTATGTCTTGTTGGACATTATCTGACGCAATATGCTTCCCGATGTCGTGAGAATTTTAGTAAATGACGTGCAGATAGAGAAAAAATTATTTATGTTAGCACTACAGTTAGGAGAGTTAATAGTTACTGTACTTAGTATACAATAGTGATGTATTGTGATACAATAGTATTGTATCAGTGTTGGCAATATCAAACAATCACTGAGGTATCACTGGGGGTCAAAGTATGATGTATCACTGGGCGTCACAGTATAATGTATCAAAAGGGTTCACAGTATAGTGTATCACTGGGGTCACACTATGATGTATCACTGGTGGCCACAGAGTCACTGTATCACAGGGTCACTGTATGGATGTATCACTGGGTCACTGTATGACTGTATCACTGGGTCACTGTATGACTGTATCATTGGGTCACTGTACCACTGGGTCACTAGTTCATTGTATGACTGTTTCACTGGGTCACTGTATCACAGGGTCACTGTATGCTGTATCACTGGGTCATTGTATGACTGTATCACTGTGTCACTGTATGACTGTATCACTGGGTCACTGTAGGACTGTATCATTGGGTCACTGCATGGCTATACCTCTGGGTCACATTTTGACTGTATCACTGGGCCACTGGGTCACTGTATGACTGTATCACTGGGTCACTGTATGAACGTATCACTGGGTCACTGTATCACTGGGTCTTGTATGACTGTATCACTGGGTCACTGTCTCATTGGGTCACTGGGTCTGTCTCACTGTATCACTGGGTCATTGTATCACTGGGTCACTGTATCACTGGGTCACTGTATCACTGGGTCACTGTATCACTGGGTCTCTGTATGTCTGTATCACTGGGTCACTGTATGGCTGAATCACTGGGTCACTGTATGACTGGGTCCCTGTACGACTGTATCACGCGGTCACTGTATCACTGGGTCACTGTATCACTGTATCACTTGGTCACTGTATGACTGTAGCACTGGGTCACTGTATCACTGGGTCACTGTATGACTGTATCACTGGGTCACTGTATCACTGGGTCACTGTAAGGCTGTATCACTGGGTCTCTGTATGACTGTAACACTGTATGACTATCACTGGGTCACTGTATCACTGGGTCACTGTATCACTGTGTCACTGTATCAGTGCGTCACTGTATAACTGGGTCTCTGTATTACTGTATCAATGGGTCATTGTATGGCTGTATCACTGGGTCACTGTATGAATGACTTGGTCCCTGTATGACTGTATCACTCGGTCACTGCTTAACTGGGTCACTATATCACTGGGTCCCTGTAACACTGGGTCACTGTATCATTGTATCACTGGGTCACTGTATTACTGGGTCACTGTATCACTGGGTCACTGTATCACTGGGTCACTGTATCACTTGGTCACTGTTTCACTTGGTCACTGTATGATGTATTATTTGGGGTCACAGTATGATGTATTACTGAAGTCTCAGTATGAAGTATCACTGGGGGTCACAGTATGATGTATGACTGAGGATCACAATATGATGTATCACTGGGGTCACAGTATGATGTATCACTGGGGTCACAGTATGATGTATGACTGGGGGCCACAGAGTTACTGTATGACTGGGGGCCACAGAGTTACTGTATTACAGGGTCACTGTATGGCTGTATCTCTGGGTCCCTGTCAGTAGCGTAAATTGAGACTACGACCGTGCGCACCAGCTGTCAGGTGGGCCTAACAGGCCCAGGTGTGACAGGTGGTTGAGGTATGTAGGCCTTCCGGTATGTGGGGTGCTTTTTTTCGCGTGTGTTTGGCGTGCGCCGGACGTGTGTGAGCATCCGGTGTTTGGTTACGCGGTCAGGGATGATGGGGGGTTTTGTTGTGGGGGGTATGAGAGTTTGTGGGTTATGTCGGGGGTAAGTGGGAGAGTAATGAATGTAAGGAGAAGAATATGTGGATGAGAGTAAATGAATATGTATGGGTGTTTGCCGTAGAATTAATCCTGTGTGTAGATTATAGTTGATTAATAGATGAGTCTAAGTAAATGCTATGTATAGGGTGTGTGGAGGTGTGAGGGGTCGAAACATAGGTGGATTTGTTGATGTGGTGGGGGAGGGGTGAGGGGAGCTTCCCCTCGACCTGAGAGGGTCCCGAGGGGTTAGGGGAGAGCAGGGGAGTTAAGATGAGGAGGGAACAGCTGTTTGCGGTTTTGTGTTTTGACAGTGGGGTCATTATTTTTCTAGGTGCCAGACTGGGTTGTGTTGGCAGCGGAACCAGAGGCGGATGTGGTCCATTAGCCTTAATCGTTTTTTCAAAGTATTCAGAGAGGTCTGGGAGATGTTCACCCCTGCAGGGCTCTCCCATCACTGCGGATTCGTTAAGGAGGGGCGTTGTTCTTACTTCCGCTAGCCGGTCCTCACCTGCCATCATCAATCACTTCTCATTTGACCGGGATCGTTCCCCTTTCTAGCGCAGGTGAGGTCATATCTCCCCTCCAACCCACTTCCCCTCAGCAGAGAATATATGCAATAAACGAGGAAAATTAAACACATTATATAAATTTATTTCTTTTATTAAACACTTAAGCGATTTACAACGATAATAATAATAATAATAATAATAAGACTTCTTCTTCTTGGTGGTTTAGCTAGCAGACAGATGGGGAAAGGCTTTCATTCAGTCCATCGAACCTTCCCAGCACGCTAGTCAACCAGCCAATCTGTAGAAAGGGACAAAAGGTTATAAGTTTTTGTTGTCAATGTTGTAAAAATAAATACAGACATTATTATGTTCATCATTCAATCCTAACATAAAGTATTACTCATCGCACTAACATTCTAGCCAACTTCATCACACAACGTTTCACACTCAGCATCAGAATCGTTTAAGCAGAATGTTTGCTTACACACAGGCATTTTCATCTGTGCATAATTGAATTTCAACACTTTTTCATCATTCTTGCGAAATTTACCATATTTAAATGTGTCATCAAAGTGAAGCAGGGCGGTCTCTAAGCCTAGTCTGCAAAAATGATGGGCAAAATAAACGGCATAATTCCCACAGAAGTAACTATTCAGGGATTGAATCCTTTTCTTCATAATATATAGGGTATAGTCTTGGAAGTAGGACATAAACTCTTCGAAATATCTTGAATAAGATCCTATTGCAGGATTGGCATAGCTGTCTAGTATAACTATCTCGCTTCTACCTTCATCCTTATTTACATAGAATGTTATCCAATGCCCCATTTTATTACGAGAACCAGACTCCAGAGTGTTGATTATGACACCACAGGTCTTTTTTATGTATTTTTGTCAGTATTTTCTTTATGTCATCAGCTAGGAAACATCCTAGATAGTTTACCTTATCACCTAAATTACTTCTGATAGCCTCATTTATTTCCAAACAATTCATATAAATATTTATCCTCGCGTATCGCAAATAACGCGACGATCCGCGTTAATGCTGATCACATCTGTTGTAGGCCCATAAACTAGAATGACTTTATTTCTAGCCACACTGCATTTAAATTCCAAAGCGATCCGCAGACTACAGCTTTTTTCAATCGGGATGGTGTCATCTATATCCTCAGGTTGTAAATTAAAGGCCAGTATGGTTTCACCATTCACATATGTATCATAAGACAATATATTGTCTTTATCGAAGCCTAAGGCTTGTAATGCTGTGTAATACAACTTGGCGCAGTTGTGAGGGAAGTCGCACCCAATATTGACAATATTAGTGCTATTCTGCGATATTAATACTTTACTAAGCTCACAGTTTTCCAAATAAAGCGGGTTGCGATTATATGCACCAGACACCGCCTCCATATCAAGGATGATCATATATAAATGTTCTGGTATAACAGTTCCCCATGGTTGGTCCATTGTTATCGAGCGCTAACCTGTGCCCAATATATACGTTTTGTATAAAGTTTTATTAAAAGTATACGTAATAGGAGAGTTGTTCTGCACCACGGCTTTATTAACGGCTACTAATCCTTCAGGGTACGGCAATACCCGACCACCCATAGACGTGTAGACTTGATATTGTATTTAAAATTAGCGTGTTCATTATCGCTGAGTATAAGCCATTTGTCAGGTTGAAGTTCGAGCCTCACCCTGATATCCACATTATCCAAAACGTATTCACTCACTGATGTGACATCCAGCATTAGTTTAAAACAAGTATTCACGCCACTCGTTTTCATATCAGTCATCCGTTGCTTCTCACCAGCCGAGGCGTTAGTGAAATAACCAGCTTCAATTTTACCAGGATCGACGCGGTTAAAAAACTGTGATAGTTTATCATAGCGGTTAGCCTTACACCCAAAAATCGTAGATAATAACTTTACGTATGACCAGAATGAGAATAATGAGCTGGTTTCAACTACTGTTTCGTTTAAATACACAATAGCGGATTTGAATAGAGTTTGCGATAATCCATTTACCAACGAAACGTTTTTAGCGTCTCCTAAAGGTGTTGTTCCATCTTCTTCGGTTAGATCAATAGACAACTCCAAAGCTATAGATGATAAATCCACCAGTTGGCCATTCACCCCCTCGATGATGAATTCCAGATAGGTGTCTGTAAACTTATTATTGACTTTAGAATTCACAGGTAATACATCCACCGTTTGTCTGCTTGCAATTGTTGATTCTACCAATCGAGGGGAAAATACTTTAGGAAAGGCTTCACTAACAGCAGCTGTATAGTGTTCTAATGACACCTGGAGGCCAAGAGCGTTATATCCGGCCATGTTCGCGCTTTAGACAACACCAACCGAGTGAGAAGAAGTTATGACAACACATCATTATATTTCGCTTTAGTAAAACGTTTGATGTTTACTAATTTTTTTGTTTGTTTATTCTTTTTCTGCACTCTTCCGCCTATCATTTGCTTCCCCACTCCTTTCAATGTTTCAACTCCGCGTTTCTTAAGAGATTGTTTGAAAGTTTGTTTGTCATTATTAATGTCGTCTAGTACGTTCAGCCCCAAGCTAAGCGCAGCCGGGGCCAGAGTCCTCATGATAAAGGGCGCTGCTCGACGCGCTATTCCGCTTAAAAAGGAAAATATTCCTCCTCCACGCGTATAACGTCTACTGCTGTTGAAAATCCTTATATCATCAGTCCCACCACCTCTAGGAGGGGTTAACAGGATGTATAATTCCTCAACAGAGGGGGAATAAAGTGGACACGCATTTCTCCGCTTGTTTCAGATGAATGAGGAGTGGCGGGAAAGCGTTGGTGTTATATACCTCCTGCTACAGGACGTACATGCAAGACTGCTATGGTGCACCCACGTTCATCAAAATGTATTAGGTTACCATCTTGATCCCTAATAGTGATGCTGACGCTGTCTATCATGTTGGTGTTAAGACGCACATTTAGCTTTTTATTGTTGCTGTTATCACTTCCATTTAGGGAGATTATATCCAAAATATTTACAGACTGATTTCCATATCTAGTAGAAGAGATTTTATCGCAATAAACACAGAATATCAACTCCTCGTCTAGGCATTGGCGGGAATAGATATGTGTTAACTACACCTGAGGCATACTGACGTTTTGCGAATATGTCATATTCAATTTCTGGAACTACGCCCAACACTTTCGCAAAAGCTGTTCCAAATGATAATGTAACTCTACTGATGTTTTTATGCTCCATTGCAGAGCTAACATTCTTCTCACTAATCACAGTAGTGAACTTGTTTCGATTGGAGAAAGAATCATATTTAATAAAATGCGTTCCATATTTAGCTGAAAATTGTTTTAATGACTTTCCTAAAAAACTCTGCTTAGCATTACTTGAAAATATGGCATCTATTTCTGTATTAATCGTGGTATTAATTTCTTTCATAGTTCTGGCTAAAACATCAGATGATAATAAATGCTTTGAATGCAAATATCTCCTCTCGCCCACTTTCTCATACGTAACGCCTACACGTATATACGCTTCAGGATTATCACGCTAAATAACGTAATGGAAAGTGGGGAGGAATAATTTTTGTAGACACATTTCATAACTCCTCCTGGGATCTAATTCCAGCTGGTTAAAAATTGATTTTGGAACGATGCGGGGATGTTATTGGGGAATAAATGCGTATCTGATACGCTGGTGGCGTATATCACGTGAGTGTCCATCGCTCTGTCTCCTTAGACTGCTTTTTGCCAAGTAAAGCTAGTTACACATTACATACTCATTTATATACACTCACCTGTTAATATAGGATCCAGGAAGCATTCCTTTTACTGTGAGGATCAATCTTTGCAGTCGCCTTTCTCTTAACAGATGGAGCCTCATACACTTGACTGCTTGCCGTAGTATTACGGAATAAATCTCGTGGTGTAGATGTTAGTGTGAAAAACAGTTTAGCAATGGGGAGTTTATCTGGTAAAAAAATGACTGTGCTTAAATCCAGTTTATCTGGATTTAAGCACAGTCATTTTATGTATAATGTCGTTAATTATATGTATGCCAGATACTGAAGCCAATACATTTTCATTCATATCCCAACGAACGATTCCACTAGCATCACAATGGTTTAGCAAGGATCTTGCATATTCATGATCTTGCACTTTCAACTTCAAATTTATTAAATGTTTTATGGAAGGGTTGGTATGCAACTGTGGAGGGGTCAGTTTGACAGTAAGATGTTGAGCCCCAGCTTTCACAGTGGGGTAAGCAGGGCTGTGTGCAGCTTTCCGGTTGTCCACTATTTTACGCGGTACGAGATAAAAGGCTTTCATTTTACTTTACTTACTGAACAACCGTGTAATTAAACTAGCGCAATCAACAAAATAATGGATAAAATACTGCCTCCTCGTTTGCTGGTTAATATCTGTTTCTAGGTTGACACAGAAGGTTTCTTACAGGCTAGTGACCGAATAAGCAATTTATATTTTTTCAACTTTTTAACGACCTTGTCATGCACGGGCAATTTTTGTTCAAAAAGTTATTAAAAATTTCTGACAAACAATTTATATGTGGTTTCTTCAATTTTTCAATCAACTGTTTTCTCGAGGAATACTGAAGTTTTGATAATAGTTGGATCAATTCCTTATATTTACAAACTAAGGGCTTCTTCATTATAAATGTAATATCGCAGCAGCATCAATCCATTGATCGAATGATCGATCATAACCTGCGTACCTAACTTTATACTGAAGCTTGCCAGAGACTTTGCGTTGCCCCAATACCTTTTCAATATTAAAGGTTTGAGGTAAATGTGTGGGTGTTAATTCTTGTTTATAGAAGCCACCATCAATTTCTTCCCCATTCAGATCTTTTAGAAAGTATAAAGGGATGTGTTGTCTCCGATCAATACGTGTAACTGTAAAGATCTCGCGGGTGTTCTGCTGCTTAAACCCTTTCTTAAACTTGGAAATGTGATCAGATAGAGTGATGCGTACTGTATCACCAACACTCAATCGAGGAATGACATTTCTCTTTGATTTGCTCGGGCTTTTATACATTAAATCAAATTCTTTGGCGTGTTCGCTGGGCGAGGATAGAGCGTGCACCTCCGTGGGTGTCTAGCCCTTCAATCCTCTGTGTGGGGTTAAGTTATATGTTTTCACAATATCTGGTAGAGCCTGCATGTATTTTAAAGTGTTGTGCGCCGTCATAAACTTGTAAAGTTTACCTTTTAAAGTACGTATGAACCGCTCAGCGATTGAAGCTTTAGTCTCCTGAGAAAATACACTATATAACTGTACTTTCTTTGCTGCCAGCATTTTTTTTCATAGTGGCGTTATAAAATTCACCACCTCGATCAGAATAAATTTTGCGCACTCCCTGAGAATGAGGTGAATCTAGAATTAAAGCCAGAGCTTTACTGGTACTTTTCCCGTCCTTGGCGCGTAAGGGTACTACTAGGGCGTACCTGGAGAAAATATCTACACATACGAGTAAATATTTCACTCCGTCATTATGTTTGTCCAATAAACTCATCTTGGCCAAGTCTATAGCTTGAAATAGTCGTGGTTTAGGGCTTAACAAACAACGGCGTGGGAATTTATGTGGTTGTAAATAATGCAACGTATAGGAATCAGAGCTTTTCAGATAGTCCTTTACATCGGCTAGAGTTATACTAGAGTTAATTAATTTTGCGGCCTTATACAACCTCTGTATCCCTCCAAGCCCCCCACTAGATGTGGGGTCATTATATACTCGTTCCAGTACATCTTTCTTGCTCACCATTGGTAAACTATCTCAGGGTGGTTCGTGAACAATATTACCGCGTAGTGTTATAGTAGAGGGAGTGTTCGACCCCAGATCTACTAGCAAATAGCCGTAGGGTTGGCTAACAACTTTCTTATATAACTCTACAAATTTCTTTGAATCCTGTTTCCCGAATATTTGTCGTCCGAGTGTTTCAATTTGTGACAGGTCTCTTGATTTAACCAAAATGAAATGAGAAGCATTTAAACTAATATTCCTCGAACATTTACCAGGAAAAAATATATTTTGAGTAATTAATATGACGGAAACCGTGAAATGGCGTCCCCTAGTAAACATGTCTGATACGATTTTTGAATTCGCAGACTCTGTAAAAAGGTCATCGTAGATTACTAAGATATGCGAGTCATTATCCACTCGCTCTTCCACAGGATCAATAATGGTTGAATGCTCGATCAGCTTCCTTTTAATTTGTGGATCTGATCGTAATTCAGAGTAACCTCCTCTGCATATAATTATTGAGGAGAACTTGTGCTGATACTTCCTTACAAGTTTACTGCACAAGTAGGATTTTCCGCTGTTTGAATAACCAGCAATAATAACACGAGATGGTTCTCTGAAAATATTTAGATGTTCCTCATGGATTATTTCATAGGAACTGTCCATGATTAATGCTTCTTTAAGACTGCTAAAAACTAAGGAAATGAGGTGGTATTTATACAAACATAGTCATTTACAGGTGTTTATTCACATATTTTATGTACAGCAGCAACATTTTTAAAACTAATCATAGTTCTTACAGTTCACAAACAATAATATTAAACATCCTATTCATTTAGTATAAATAGTTCTAGTCATATGGGGCATCTATCTTAATACTAACTAAAAATTGTACAACATAAAATCTAGTGAGGGTTGAATAGTTTCTGAGCTGTAGCATCGCGTTTGCTCCAGGGGCGGAATATTGGGTAGTCTCTGTGGTTGCTCTACTTCCGCTTCCTCCTCCATAAACACTTCTTCCATCTCCTCCTCTCCCACTTCTACATCTATCTCATCATCTTTGTTATTGGGAATATCAGGATGACCATACGCTAGGGACTGTGTGGGGCTTAAAATATAGCGTTTATCGTCAAATGCGAACAGTCCTCGACAGGTACTGCGACATGTACAAATCTTTCTTTGCACGTTACGTATAGATCTCGACATAAACCTGATTGAAGTGTTTGTTTCAAGAGTGTGCTGAAACGAGTCATGTGAGAGTTTCTCTTGTAGATGGTATGGTACGCCCTTACACTTACAAGTGTGCTCCCCATCATGTGTGGTGAACGAATATGTTTTAGGTCTGAGAGCAATTAACTGGTTAATAATCCTAGAGCCTATTTCAGACTTTAGCAATCCTAGTTCACCTTCTCGCGCTTTAGAGTAGGATGGATGTGTGTCATTAAAATTACTAAAATCCATACAGTCGAAGAGAGGAGACTTATTCGACTCTTCTAACACATCCTGACAGTCAAGTTTAATGATGAAAGAGTCTGTGTCTGTATATAACAGACTCGCTTTATCCCCATACGCAGGTTTGACAACATCATACCAGAACTCATAGAGCCACCTCTTAGCAATTTGAAGTAAATGATAACCCAGGTATGTAAGAGTGTTGACTAGGAGAGACTTCTGTTTGATGGTACATATCACACGATCCTTACATAAGAAAAGACTCCGCTTGAAGGATGGATTTCGAGCATGTTTCAGGAAATGTCTACGATCTGTGACCAAATAGTGTTTGTTCCCATTTTTAGATACATCTGTGAGACTCTTTCCATATATAAAGTTTGATATAAGTTTGAAAGCCTTTTTTATCTTGCATTTGGTACTGGCACGTTCACGAACATTGGTTTCAATGAAATCTTTAAGGTAGCTCTCCTGCTCGAATTCGTAGATGTCGTGAACTTTAGCTACTTCTAATCCAATGCGTATGAGTAACTGTAACAAGTCCAGACTAACGAGGTAATCTTTCTGAGGAAGGTGAGAAGCAATTAATTTAGTGTTGTTTTTAGGCAGACCGCGACTTTCTTCTGAAAGAATATTCTTACTGTAGGGTGAAATGTGATCCTCGGTAATGCACGTATGTGAAATAATTAGGGGCAGTTCATCTATATACCTAGCTACTTCAGTTCGGACCTGCAGTGTATCACACAACACCCAATATCCCTTGGACCCGTCACATGGGATATTCTCCAAGCCTTGCTCTAGCAGTACGTCACGCTCATTGTGTGGCAGTTTCCGAATCCCTCCACGAGGGAGCAGTTCAGTCATGCACGCCCTGTAAAGACTATTAAAATCGAGGTAAATGATGTAGCTACTATCTTCCCCTAGATCTAAGCCTGTGTGCTGGTTCTCCACATTCGTGTACTGTCTCGTCACACTGGTGAGCCCACCTCGGAGATTACGACGAAGTAAATCATATAACAACGGGTCTGACACAACATCGAGTTCCACTTTCGATTTAAGCATGAATGCATCCCAAGCAAATGAGGGTAAAGAAATGTAGTGGGAAATGTCTAATTTGTAGAGAGCAAGCATGGTATCTCGCCAGACTGTGAACACATCAGCTAGCAATCCTGTGTCCACTTTGAGGTAAAGGAGCAGATGCTCCCATATGTTGCGACATTTAGCCAAATCAAAAATTTCTAAGGCTTGTTTATAATCTTTTCTGACAACTCTTTGTCTTTTAGTGTATTGTAAAACTTATCACGAGAAGGGAGTTGTGGTTCATCTAACACAGATATAGAGGATAAATAATCATAGCAGAATGATTGTTTACCCTTGAGCAGTTTTGGGATGGCTGCTTTATTTGCACCTTTTAACATAGCCAAAGTGAATGTGGTAGGTTTCCCACTTTCAATATGATCCTTGGCTATTCTTCCTAGCGAGCCGTTGAGAAGGGCTAAACTATCCAAAAATTTTAAGTTGTTCACATCAACTTTCATAAATTTAAATCCATCCTTAGCTAATATATCTATTTCACTTCCTGGTCTATCTCTCATCTCGTTTAGGATTACTCCTAAATCATAGGAAGCGTTGTGTGAAAAAGTGTATAGGAACTTGTATGAATTTATACACTGCAAATTACATCTATCACAGTAAGCTGCTTGATAATTGTGGAATCTTACTGTGTGGTCGTGATCATCACTTTGATTACATCTTCTCAGATAAAAGGTTCATCACAGAGTTCACAGGCAGTTTTTGTCTCAAATATTGCCTGTTGTTGCTAGGACATGTGAAGTTCATAGGATATTAGCCCCTTCTTGATTCTAGCCCATGACGCTTCTAGCGTGGTTACAAAGTGATTGACTGCATCTTTACCCAAATAAGTGTCTTTCTCAACAATATTCATCTGTCTGTCAATGATGATGTACGCGTACGCCACTGCGTTGTGTCGAGATTCTATCATTCCCTTAGGGTTCGAGCGGTCTAACATGCACTCAGAGTCATAAAAGCACGTGTGACTAGGACCATTTCCCCGTCCATAGTTACGGAAAGTAATCTTCCTCTCTGGTGGGTAGAATTTGAGAGTCTGATGTACTTTACATGTACTTTAATGATTCTGCATGCAATCAGCTGGGAGTGATATCAAACAACAATGGCAAAAGCTGTTGTGTGAAGGGAACTTTTCGGGGTGAGAGTTAATATCGCACACATATTGGTTAAAATCCTTAATTAATACTAAGTGTTGAGCTTCCAACATCAGCAATGGTATGACATCTGTATATCCCCCTCTTCCCTTCCTAGCTAGTGTAATGTAGCGTCGTTGACGTCTAGCATTTTCATCTCTTTCTAGTGAATAGATGAATATACTGATTTTATTAATTTTCTCTACCTTGTGAATATCCTCAAACGTCACTGCAGAATTGATATCGGCTGGCCAATTAATGTGTCTGAGACACCAACTAGCATTCACAGATCTAGCGCGAATATTATCTAGGTGCATCCCCTTAGCTAAACATTTATAAGCAGCAACACACTGCATAAGGCAAATATCAGCCTCTCTCTCTGGATTGAAAACCAACTGCTTTCCACGTAAGCCTTCAGGATAGTCTACATGCGAGCCTAATCTTATCGGGTGTTCAATCTGACGACAGTTAATGTAAAACCCGGTGAGCCGCTCAACCAAGACATTGGACCCCTCCCTCTCTTCCGAGTACTGGGATATTTTCCCTGTCAATTCGTCAGCCCAAAAATCAATAAGTGTATCTATTCCTCTAGAGTCACTGTTCGCCCCTCACCCCGTATGGGAAAGCCATCGTTATTTATAGGAACCAATAGATTCTCCTCCTCACCATCTTGTTGCACATTTAAATTCCGCACAATTAGAGTGACGTCTGGGTAAATTAGGAGGGATGGGTGTTGTGGGGAGAAAAGGGATCGAATCTCATTAATAAAAAATTCACTGTATGTTCGCAGATAGAGTCCTGGGGAGGTGTTAACATGCTCTGGTATGGAGAATGAAAGCCGAACATACCCGCCATTATAGTTATCAATTCGATCCAGTAGCTGAGGTTGAATTTCTACAGCAGGTGGGGGAGAGGGAGAGAGCGCTGGTGGGGATTATGGAAAAGGACTAGGGAGTGTGGGGGTGGTGATAGTCCCCCTCCGAGATGAGTGGGCGAGACTGCGCGGTCAGCTATTATGCCAGACGGTGCTAACCAGTCAGAATTGTGAGACGCTGACGAGTCAAGGTCAAAGCCTGCTGAGCTGTCGTCTGAGTCAGGGCTATTCTCACAGACTGTGATGTTGTTAACGGTAGTGTTCTCCCCACTGCTGCTGCTGCTGCTGCAACTGTCGCTGATTGATTGGGGTATGGGGCTAGGGGAGGAACGGGGGATTGAGTGAGCGCGTGAACGACCCCTCCCCTCCCTGTGAGCTGAGGGCTGAGAGCCGCGTAAGGGTAATGACAGCTCTGCTGTGCTGTCTGTGGTCGTCTCACTGTCGTTCTCAGCGCTGGATACCAAGTCTATGCACACCGGTGTATTATCTGTATAAAAAAGAAAAACATATTATCTCTAGAAAGAATGAAAGCATATATTATATATATATATATATATATATGTCGTACCTAGTAGCCAGAACGCAATTCTCGGCCTACTATTCAAGGCCCGATTTGCCTAATAAGCCAAGTTTTCCTGAATTAATATAATTTCTCTAGTTTTTTTCTTATGAAATGATAAAGCTACCCATTTCATTATGTATGAGGTCAATTTTTTTTTATTAAGAGTTAAAATTAACGTAGATATATGACCTAACCTAATCAACCCTACCTAACCTAACCTAACCTATCTTTACAGGTTAGGTTAGGTTAGGTAGCGGAAAAAGTTAGGTTAGGTTAGGTTAGGTAGGTTAGGTTGCCGAAAAACAATTAATTCATGAAAACTTGGCTTATTAGGCAAATCGGGCCTTGCATAGTAGGCTGAGAAGTGCGTTCTGGCTACTAGGTACGACATATATATATATATATATATATATATATATATATATATATATATATATATATATATATATATATATATGTGTATATATATATATATATATATATATATATATATACATATATAATATATATATATATATATATATATATATATATATACATATATAATATATATATATATATATATATATATATATATGTCGTACCTAGTAGCCAGAACGCACTTCTCAGCCTACTATTCAAGGCCTGATTTGCCTAATAAGCCAAGTTTTCATGAGTTAATGTTTTTTCGTCTACCTAACCTACCTAACCTAACCTAACCTAGCTTTTTTCTGCTACCTAACCTAACCTTACCTATAAATATAGGTTAGGTTAGGTTAGGTAGGGTTGGTTAGGTTCGGTCATATATCTACGTTAATTTTAACTCCAATAAAAAAAAATTGACCTCATACATAGAGAAAAGGGTTGGTTTATCATTTCACAAGAAAAAAATTATAGTAAATATATTAATTCAGGAAAACTTGGCTTATTAGGCAAATCGGGCCTTGAATAGTAGGCTGAGAAGTGAGTTCTGGCTACTAGGTACGACATATATATATATACATATATAATATATATATATATATATATATATATATATATATATATATATATATATATACATATATAATATATATATATATATATATATATATATATATATATATATATACACATATATATATATATACACATATATATATATATATATATATATATATATATATATATATATATATATATATATATATATATATACATATATATATAATAATATATATATATATATATATATATATATATATATATATATATATATGTATATATATATATATATATATGTCTTACCTAGTAGCCAGAACTCACTTTTTGGCCTACTATTCAAGGCCCGATTTGCCTAATAAGCCAAGTTTTCCTGAATTAATATATTTTTTCTAATTTTTTTCTTATGAAATGATAAAGCTACCCATTTCATTATGTATGAGGTCAATTTTTTTTTATTGGAGTTAAAATTAACGTAGATATATGACCGAACCTAACCAACCCTACCTAACCTAACCTAACCTATCTTTATAGGTTAGGTTTGGTTAGGTAGCCGAAAAAGTTAGGTTAGGTTAGGTTAGGTAGGTTAGGAAGTCGAAAAACAATTAATTCATGAAAACTTGGCTTACTAGGCAAATTTGGCCTTGCATAGTAGGCTGAGAAGTGAGTTCTGGCTACTAGGTACGACATATATATATATATATATATATATATATATATATATATATATATATATATATGTCGTACCTAGTAGCCAGAACTCACTTCTCAGCCTACTATTCAAGGCCCGATTTGCCTAATAAGCCAAGTTTTCCTGAATTAATATATTTACTATAATTTTTTCCTTATGAAATGATAAAGCAACCCTTTTCTCTATGTATGAGGTCAATTTTTTTTTATTGGAGTTAAAATTAACGTAGATATATGACCGAACCTAACCAACCCTACCTAACCTAACCTAACCTATATTTATAGGTAAGGTTAGGTTAGGTAGCCAAAAAAAGCTAGGTTAGGTTAGGTTAGGTAGGTTAGGTAGACGAAAAAACATTAATTCATGAAAACTTGGCTTATTAGGCAAATCGGGCCTTGAATAGTAGGCTGAGAAGTGCGTTCTGGCTACTAGGTACGACATATATATATATATATATATATATATATATATATATATGTCGTACCTAGTAGCCAGAACTCACTTTTTGGCCTACTATTCAAGGCCCGATTTGCCTAATAAGCCAAGTTTTCCTGAATTAATATATTTTTTCTAATTTTTTTCTTATGAAATGATAAAGTTACCCATTTCATTATGTATGAGGTCATTTTTTTTTTATTGGAGTTAAAATTAACGTAGATATATGACCGAACCTAACCAACCCTACCTAACCTAACCTAACCTATCTTTATAGGTTAGGTTTGGTTAGGTAGCCGAAAAAGTTAGGTTAGGTTAGGTTAGGTAGGTTAGGTAGTCGAAAAACAATTAATTCATGAAAACTTGGCTTATTAGGCAAATCGGACCTTGCATAGTAGGCTGAGAAGTGCGTTCTGGCTATTAGGTACGACATATATATATATATATATATATATATATATATATATATATATATATATATATATATATATATATGTCGTACCTAGTAGCCAAAACGCACTTCTCAGCCTACTATGCAAGGCCCGATTTGCCTAATAAGCCAAATTTTCATGAATTAATTGTTTTTCGACAACCTAACCTACCTAACGTAACCTAACCTAACTTTTTCGCTACCTAACCTAAGCTAACCTATAAAGATAGGTTAGGTTAGGTTAGGTAGGGTTGGTTAGGTTCGGTCATATATCTATGTTAATTTTAACTCCAATAAAAAAAATTGACTTCATACATAATGAAATGGGTAGCTTTATCATTTCATAAGAAAAAAATTAGAGAAAATATATTAATTCAGGAAAACTTGGCTTATTAGGCAAATCGGGCCCTGCATAGTAGGTTGAGAAGTGCGTTCTGGCTACTAGGTACGACATATATATATATATATATATATATGTCGTACCTAGTAGCCAGAACTCACTTCTCAGCCTACTATTCAAGGCCCGATTTGCCTAATAAGCCAAGTTTTCCTGAAATAATATATTTACTATAATTTTTTTCTTATGAAATGATAAAGCAACCCTTTTCTCTAT
>NC_091199.1:19059038-19066538 GCF_040958095.1 Procambarus clarkii | reverse complement strand
TTATTAGGCAAATCGGGCCTTGAATAGTAGGCTGAGAAGTGCGTTCTGGCTATTAGGTACGACATATATATATATATATATATATATATATATATATATATATATATATATATATATATTATATATATAATATATATATATATATATATATATATATATATATATACATATATAATATATATATATTCATATATAATATATATATACATGTCGTACCTAATAGCTAGAACGCACTTCTCAGCCTACTATTCAAGGCCCGATTTGCCTAATAAGCCAAGTTTTCATGAATTAATGTTTTTTCGTCTACCTAACCTACCTAACCTAACCTAACCTAGCTTTTTTTGGCTACCTAACCTAACCTTACCTATAAATATAGGTTAGGTTAGGTTAGGTAGGGTTGGTTAGGTTCGGTCATATATCTACGTTAATTTTAACTCCAATAAAAAAAAATTGACCTCATACATAGAGAAAAGGGTTGCTTTATCATTTCATAAGAAAAAAATTATAGTAAATATATTAATTCAGGAAAACTTGGCTTATTAGGCAAATCGGGCCTTGAATAGTAGGCTGAGAAGTGAGTTCTGGCTACTAGGTACGACATACATATATAATATATATATATATACATATATAATATATATATACCTATATAATATACATATACATATATAATATATATACATATATAATATATATATATATATATATATATATATATATATATATATATATATATATATATATTATATATATACATATATATATATATATATATATATATATATATATATATATATATATATTATATATATATATATATATATATATATATATATATATATATATATATATATATATATTATATATATATATATATATATATATATATATATATATATATATATATATATATATATATATATATATATATATATATATATTAGTATATTTTGGTAGCACTCTTTCTTGTAGACATATATTATTAAATATGACCGAAAAAGTAAGATTAATAATTCTAACACGAATTTTCTCAATCTTTCGTACATTTCTTTTCACTGTTGGAGGTAATTCAAAAATCAATTCTCCAAAATTCATTTTTATTTCTAGTCTGACGCGACACGAACGCTTTTTGTAAAACTTATTACTTTTTCAAAGACTTTAGTTTACAAATAAACAACTGAATAGAACTTACACATCTCCGATTTTTGTTTATATCTACATTTGAGTGAGGTGGATGGGGTGAGGTTGCATTAATAGGGTATTAATTTCATGAACACAAGACAGAACAAGAGGTGGCATTAATAGGGTATTAATTTCATCAACACAAGACAGAACACGAAACAATGGGTATTGAAATGGAAGTGATTGTAGAAAGCTTATTGGTCCATATTTCTTGATGCTTCTATATTGGAGCGGAGTCTTGAGGTGGGTAGAATATAGTTGTGCATTAATTGGCTGTTGATTGCTGGTGTTGACTTCTTAATGTGTAGTGCCTCGCAAACGTCAAGCCGCCTGCTATCGCTGTATCTATCGATGATTTCTGTGTTGTTTACTAGGATTTCTCTGGCGATGGTTTGGTTGTGGGAAGAGATTATATGTTCCTTAATGGAGCCCTGTTGCTTATGCATCGTTAAACGCCTAGAAAGAGATGTTGTTGTCTTGCCTATATACTGGGTTTTTTGGAGCTTACAGTCCCCAAGTGGGCATTTAAAGGCATAGACGACGTTGGTCTCTTTTAAAGCGTTCTGCTTTGTGTCTGGGGAGTTTCTCATGAGTAGGCTGGCCGTTTTTCTGGTTTTATAGTAAATCGTCAGTTGTATCCTCTGATTTTTGTCTGTAGGGATAACGTTTCTATTAACAATATCTTTCAGGACCCTTTCCTCTGTTTTATGAGCTGTGGAAAAGAAGTTCCTCTAAAATAGTCTAATAGGGTGTACAGGTGTTGTGTTAGTTGTCTCTTCAGAGGTTGCATGGCGTTTCACTTTCCTTCTTATGATGTCTTCGACGAAACCATTGGAGAAGCCGTTGTTGACTAGGACCTGCCTTACCCTACAGAGTTCTTCGTCGACTTGCTTCCATTCTGAGCTGTGGCTGAGAGCACGGTCGACATATGCGTTAACAACACTCCTCTTGTACCTGTCTGGGCAGTCGCTGTTTGCATTTAGGCACATTCCTATGTTCGTTTCCTTAGTGTAGACTGCAGTGTGGAAACCTCCGCTCTTTTCCATGACTGTTACATCTAGAAAGGGCAGCTTCCCATCCTTTTCCATCTCGTAAGTGAAATGCAGCACGGAACTCTGCTCAAATGCGTCCTTCAGCTCCTGCAGATGTCTGACATCAGGTACCTGTGTAAAAATGTCGTCAACATACCTGCAGTATATGGCCGGTTTCAAGTTCATGTCGATTAAGACTTTTTGCTCGATGGTACCCATGTAGAAGTTTGCAAACAGGAAACCTAGGGGAGAACCCATGGCGACCCCATCTACTTGCTTATACATGTGCCCATCCGGGCTCAAGAAGGGTGCCTCTTTAGTACAAGCTTGGAGTAGTTTCCTTAGAATATTTTCGGGTATGTCAAGAGGAGTACAGGCTGGATCACGATACACTCTGTCGGCTATCATCCCGATTGTCTCGTCCACAGGTACGTTGGTAAACATCGATTCTACGTCCAACGAGGCTCTTATCCCTGTAGCCCGTGTGCCCCGCAGTAAGTCAACAAATTCCTTTGGAGACTTCAGGCTGAAGGCGCAAGGAACATAAGGAGTCAGCAGGCCGTTGAGTCGCTTCGCCAGTCTGTACGTGGGTGTGGGTATCTGGCTAATGATTGGCCGAAGTGGGTTTCCAGGCTTGTGTGTCTTGACATTTCCATACGCATATCCAGGTTTATATTCCCCAATGATCTTTGAGTCCGGATTTCTTGGCGTTCACAGTTTCGATCAGTTTGTTGACCTTTGCTTTCAATTCGGCTGTAGTGTCCTTCGTTACCCTTTGGAACTTAGTTTGGTCACAGAGTATGAGGTTTATTTTCGCCAGATATTCGTTTTTTTAAGAATGACATATATTGGCGACTTGTCACCTCTCCTGACAACTATCTCCTTGTTCTCACGAAGGCTTTTAGCTGCCGCTTTGAGCTCGGGGGACAGTATGGTGCTTCTGTAATTGCCTCGATTCTTTCCTCCTTCTGCAATAAGTTCTGCTTGTAAGGTATCTTTGGTAGTGACCTTCTTTTGTGTCTCGAGGTCGAATATGTCGTCCAACAGAATTTCCAACTCTACTTTCCGGGCCATCTCACTCGGTCTGGACATAACGTGACAGTTTATGCCCAGATTTAAGAGAGTGACTTGGTCCTCAGTGAGGTTAATTCCTGCAAGGTTCAGGAAGCCATCTCTTGGTCGTGGAATTGCCATAGGTCCTCCATATAATGTTGTAAGTTTCTTGATAATCCTTGTTTCAGTGATGAGGTGATGTCAGTCTGTGAGGATGTCGAGGTGTTGTTCAATGCGGGTACGGATACTTTCGTCGATGTTGCTATTTCTCCACTCGTTTGTAGCATGAAGTAGTTGCGTTTTGTTGTCTTTGATTTCATTCTCTGCCTTGTATATCTGATCACGAATCAGATCCTGGCGATATTTTATCGTGAAGGCTTGATTCCTTGCTGCTGGGTCGTGCGCTTTAATATTAGTATATTTTGGTAGCAGTCTTTCTTGTTGACATATATTATTAAATATGACCGAAAAAGTAAGATTAATAATTCTAACACGAATTTTCTCAATCCTTCGTACATTTCTTTTCACTGTTGGAGGTAATTAAAAAATCAATTCTCCGAAATTCATTTTTATTTCTAGTCTGACGCGACACGAGCGCGTTTCGTAAAACTTATTACATTTTCAAAGACTTTAGTTTACAAATACACAACTGAATAGAACTTACACATCTCCGATTTTTGTTTATATCTACATTTGAGTGAATGTAGAATGTCTTTTCCACAGCCCATAAAACAGAGGAAAGGGTCCTGAAAGATATTGTTAATAGAAACGTTATCCCTACAGACAAAAATCAGAGGATACAACTGACGATTTACTATAAAACCAGAAAAACGGCCAGCCTACTCATGAGAAACTCTCCAGACACAAAGCAGAACGCTTTAAAAGAGACCAACGTCGTCTATGCCTTTAAATGCCCTCTTGGGGACTGTAAGCTCAAAAAAACCCAGTATATAGGCAAGACAACAACATTTCTTTCTAGGCGTTTAACGATGCATAAACAACAGGGCTCCATTAAGGAACATATAATCTCTTCTCACAACCAAACCATCGCCAGAGAAATCCTAGTTAACAACACAGAAATCATCGATAGATTCAGCGATAGCAGGCGGCTTGACGTTTGCGAGGCACTACACATTAAGAAGTCAACACCAGCAATCAACAGCCAATTAATGCACAACTATATTCTACCCACCTCAAGACTCCGCTCCAATATAGAAGCATCAAGAAATATGGACCAATAGGCTTTCTACAATCACTTCCATTTCAATACCCATTGTTTCGTGTTCTGTCTTGTGTTGATGAAATTAATACCCTATTAATGCCACCCCTTGTTCTGTCTTGTATTCATGAAATTAATACCCTAATAATGCCACCTCACCCCATCCACCTCACTCAAATGTAGATATAAACAAAAATCGGAGATGTGTAAGTTCTATTCAGTTGTGTATTTGTAAATTAAGTCTTTGAAAATGTAATAAGTTTTACGAAACGCGCTCGTGTCGCGTCAGACTAGAAGTAAAAATTAATTTTGGAGAATTGATTTTTGAATTACCTCCAACAGTGAAAAGAAAAAGAAATGTACGAAAGATTGAGAAAATTCGTGTTAGAATTATTAATCTTACTTTTTCGGTCATATTTAATAATATATATATATATATATATATATATATATATATATATATATATATGTCGTACCTAGTAGCCAGAACTCACTTTTTGGCCTACTATTCAAGGCCCGATTTGCCTAATAAGCCAAGTTTTCCTGAATTAATATATTTTTTCTAATTTTTTTCTTATGAAATGATAAAGCTACCCATTTCATTACGTATGAGGTAAATTTTTTTTTATTGGAGTTTAAATTAACGTAGATATATGACCGAACCTAACCAACCCTGCCTAACCTAACCTAACCTATTTTTATAGGTTAGGTTTGGTTAGGTAGCCGAAAAAGTTAGGTTAGGTTAGGTTAGGTAGGTTAGGTAGTCGAAAAACAATTAATTCATGAAAACTTGGCTTATTAGGCAAATCGGGCCTTGAATAGTAGGCCAAAAAGTGAGTTCTGGCTACTAGGTACGACATATATATATATATATATATATATATATATATATATATATATATATATATATATATATATATATATATATATATATATATATATATATATGTCGTACCTAGTAGCCAGAACGCACTTCTCAGCCTACTATGCAAGGCCCGATTTGCCTAATAAGCCAAGTTTTCATGAATTAATGTTTTTTCGACAACCTAACCTACCTAACCTAACCTAACCTAACTTTTTCGGCTACCTAACCCAACCTAACATATAAAGATAGGTTAGGTTAGGTTAGGTAGGGTTGGTTAGGTTCGGTCATATATCTACGTCAATTTTAACTCAAATAACAAATTTTTTTCCTCATACATAATGAAATGGTTAGCTTTATCATTTCTTAAGAAAAAAATTAGAGAATATATATTAATTCAGGAAAATTTGGCTTATTAGGCAAATCGGACCTTGCATAGTAGGCTGAGAAGTGCGTTCTGGCTACTAGGTACGACATATATATATATATATATATATATATATATATGTCGTACCTAATAGCCAGAACGCACTTCTCAGCCTACTATTCAAGGCCCGATTTGCCTAATAAGCCAAGTTTTCATGAATTAATGTTTTTTCGTCTACCTAACCTACCTAACCTAACCTAACCTAGCTTTTTTTGGCTACCTAACCTAACCTTACCTATAAATATAGGTTAGGTTAGGTTAGGTAGGGTTGGTTAGGTTCGGTCATATATCTACGTTAATTTTAACTCCAATAAAAAAAAATTGACCTCATACTTAGAGAAAAGGGTTGCTTTATCATTTCATAAGAAAAAAATTATAGTAAATATATTAATTCAGGAAAACTTGGCTTATTAGGCAAATCGGGCCTTGAATAGTAGGTTGAGAAGTGAGTTCTGGCTACTAGGTACGACATATATATATATATATATATATATATATATATATATATATATATGTCGTACCTAGTAGCCAGAACGCACTTATCGGCCTACTATGCAATGCCCGATTTGCCTAATAAGCCAAGTTTTCCTGAATTAATATATTTTCTCTAATTTTTTTCTTATGAAATGATAAATCTACCCATTTCATTGTGTATGAGGTCAATTTTTTTTTATTGGAGTTTAAATTAACATAGATATATAACCAAACCTAACCAACCCTACCTAACCTAACCTAACCTATCTTTACAGGTTAGGTTAGGTTAGGTAGCTGAAAAAGTTAGGTTAGGTTAGGTTAGGTAGGTTAGGTAGTCGAAAAACAATTAATTCATGAAAACTTGGCTTATTAGGCAAATTGGGCCTTGCATAGTAGGCTGAGAAGTGAGTTCTGGCTACTAGGTACGACATATATATATATATATATATATATATATATATATATATATATATATATATATATATATATATATATATATATATATATATATATATATATATATATATATATATATATATATATATACATATATAATATATATACATATATAATATATATATACATATATATTATATATATATATATATATATATCTATATATATATATATATATATATATATATATATATATATATTAGTATATTTTGGTAGCACTCTTTCTTGTAGACATATATTATTAAATATGACCGAAAAAGTAAGATTAATAATTCTAACACGAATTTTCTCAATCTTTCGTACATTTCTTTTCACTGTTGGAGGTAATTCAAAAATCAATTCTCCAAAATTCATTTTTATTTCTAGTCTGACGCGACACGAGCGCTTTTTGTAAAACTTATTACTTTTTCAAAGACTTTAGTTTACAAATAAACAACTGAATAGAACTTACACATCTCCGATTTTTGTTTATATCTACATTTGAGTGAGGTGGATGGGGTGAGGTGGCATTAATAGGGTATTAATTTCATGAACACAAGACAGAACAAGAGGTGGCATTAATAGGGTATTAATTTCATCAACACAAGACAGAACACGAAACAATGGGTATTGAAATGGAAGTGATTGTAGAAAGCTTATTGGTCCATATTTCTTGATGCTTCTATATTGGAGCGGAGTCTTGAGGTGGGTAGAATATAGTTGTGCATTAATTGGCTGTTGATTGTCGCTTGGTCGCTTTAAAAGAGACCAACGTCGTCTATGCCTTTAAATGCCCTCTTGGGGACTGTAAGCTCAA
>NC_091199.1:19046538-19051538 GCF_040958095.1 Procambarus clarkii | reverse complement strand
GAAGGGTGCCTCTTTAGTACAAGCTTGGAGTAGTTTCCTCAGAATACTTTCTGGCAAGTCAAGAGGAGTACAGGCTGGATCACGATACACTCTGTCGGCTATCATTCCGATTGTCTCGTCCACAGGTACGTTGGTAAACAGCGATTCTACGTCCAACGAGGCTCTTATCCTAATGAACTTGAAACGATTTGCCTAATGAACTTGAAACCGGCCATATACTGCAGGTATGTTGACGACATTTTTACACAGGTACCTGATGTCAGACATCTGCAGGAGCTGAAGGAGGCATTTGAGCAGAGTTCCGTGCTGCGTTTCACTTACGAGACGGAAAAGGATGGGATGCTGCCTTTTCTAGATGTAACAGTCATGGAAAAGGGCGGAGGTTTCCACACTGCAGTCTACACTAAGGAAACAAACATAGGAATGTGTCTAAATGCCAAGAGCGACTGCCCTGACAGGTACAAGAGGAGTGTTGTTAACGCATACGTCGACCGTGCTCTCAGCCACAGTTCAGAATGGAAGCAAGTCGACGAAGAACTCTGTAGGGTAAGGCAGGTCCTAGTCAATAACGGCTTCTCCAATGGTTTCATCGAAGACATCATAAGAAGGAAAGTGAAAAGCCATGCAACCTCCGAAGAGACAACTAACACAACACCTATACCCCCTATTAGACTATTTTACAGGAACTTCTTTTCCACAGCTCATAAAACGGAGGAAAGGGTCCTGAAAGATATTGTTAATAGAAACGTTATCCCTACAGACAAAAATCAGAGGATACAACTGACGATTTACTATAAAACCAGAAAAACGGCCAGCCTACTCATGAGAAACTCTCCAGACACAAAACAGAACGCTTTAAAAGAGACTAACGTCGTCTATGCCTTCAAATGCCCACTTGGGGACTGTAAGCTCCAAAAAACCCAGTATATAGGCAAGACAACAACATTTCTTTCTAGGCGTTTAACGATGCATAAGCAACAGGGCTCCATTAAGGAACATATAATCTCTTCCCATAACCAAACCATCGCCAGAGAAATCCTAGTAAACAACACAGAAATCATCGATAGATACAGCGATAGCAGGCGGCTTGACGTTTGCGAGGCACTACACATCAAGAAGTCAACACCAGCAATCAACAGCCAATTATTGCACAACTATATTCTACCCACCTCAAGACTCCGCTCCAATATAGAAGCATCAAGAAATATGGACCAATAGGCTTTCTACAAACACTTCTATTCAATACCCATTGTTTCTGTTCTGTCTCGTGTTGATACTTTTAATACCCTATTAATATCCCCTATTGTTCTGTCTTGTGTTAATGCCACATCACCCTTCCCACCTCACTCAAATGTAGATATAAAATCAGAGAAACGCAAGTTCTAATTAGTTGTGTATTTGTGAAGTCTTTGAAAATGTAATAAGTTTTATGAAACGCGCCCGTGTCGCGTCAGTATAGAAATAAAAATGAATTTTGGAGAAGTGATTTTTGATTTACCTCCAACAGTGAAGCGTAATGTACGAAAGATTGAGAAAATTCGTGTTAGAATTATTAATCTTACTTTTTCGGTCATATTTAATAATATATATATATATATATATATATATATATATATATATATATATATATATATATATATATATATATATATATATATATATATATATATATATATATATATATATATATTATATATGTATATATATATATATATATATATATATATATGTATATATATATATATATATATATATATATATATATATATATATACACATATATATAATAAATATATATATATATATATATATACATATATATAATAAATATATATATATATATATATACTAGTATATTTTGGTAGCAGTCTTTCCTGTAGACATATATTATTAAATATGACCGAAAAAGTAAGATTAATAATTCTAACACGAATTTTCTCAATCTTTCGTACATTACGCTTCACTGTTGGAGGTAAATCAAAAATCACTTCTCCAAAATTCATTTTTATTTCTAGTCTGACGCGACACGGGCGCGTTTCGTAAAACTTATTACATTTTCAAAGACTTCACAAATACACAACTGATTAGAACGTATCTCTGATTTTATATCTACATTTGAGTGAGGTGGGAGGGGTGATGTGGCATTAACACAAGACAGAACAAGAGGGGATATTAATAGGGTATTAAAAGTATCAACACAAGACAGAACAGAAACAATGGGTATTGAATAGAAGTGTTTGTAGAAAGCCTATTGGTCCATATTTCTTGATGCTTCTATATTGGAGCGGAGTCTTGAGGTGGGTAAAATATAGTTGTGCAATAATTGGCTGTTGATTGCTGGTGTTGACTTCTTGATGTGTAGTGCCTCGCAAACGTCAAGCCGCCAGCTATCGCTGTATCTATCGACGATTTCTGTGTTGTTTACTAGGATTTCTCTGGCGATGGTTTGGTTATGGGAAGAGATTATATGTTCCTTAATGGAGCCCTGTTGCTTATGCATCGTTAAACGCCTAGAAAGAGATGTTGTTGTCTTGCCTATATACTGGGTTTTTTGGAGCTTACAGTCCCCAAGTGGGCATTTGAAGGCATAGACGACATTAGTCTCTTTTAAAGCGTTCTGTTTTGTGTCTGGAGAGTTTCTCATGAGTAGGCTGGCCGTTTTTCTGGTTTTATAGTAAATCGTCAGTTGTATCCTCTGATTTTTGTCTGTAGGGATAACGTTTCTATTAACAATATCTTTCAGGACCCTTTCCTCCGTTTTATGAGCTGTGGAAAAGAAGTTCCTGTAAAATAGTCTAATAGGGGGTATAGGTGTTGTGTTAGTTGTCTCTTCAGAGGTTGCATGGCTTTTCACTTTCCTTCTTATGATGTCTTCGATGAAACCATTGGAGAAGCCGTTATTGACTAGGACCTGCCTTACCCTACAGAGTTCTTCGTCGACTTGCTTCCATTCTGAGCTGTGGCTGAGAGCACGGTCGACGTATGCGTTAACAACACTCCTCTTGTACCTGTCAGGGCAGTCGCTGTTGGCATTTAGGCACATTCCTATGTTTGTTTCCTTAGTGTAGACTGCAGTGTGGAAACCTCCGCCCTTTTCCATGACTGTTACATCTAGAAAAGGCAGCTTCCCATCCTTTTCCGTCTCGTAAGTGAAACGCAGCACGGAACTCTGCTCAAATGCCTCCTTCAGCTCCTGCAGATGTCTGACATCAGGTACCTGTGTAAAAATGTCGTCAACATACCTGCAGTATATGGCCGGTTTCAAGTTCATGTCGACTAAGACTTTTTGCTCGATGGTACCCATGTAGAAGTTTGCAAACAGGACACCTAGGGGAGAACCCATGGCGACCCCATCTACTTGCTTATACATGTGCCCATCCGGGCTCAAGAAGGGTGCCTCTTTAGTACAAGCTTGGAGTAGTTTCCTCAGAATACTTTCTGGCATGTCAAGAGGAGTACAGGCTGGATCACGATACACTCTGTCGGCTATCATTCCGATTGTCTCGTCCACAGGTACGTTGGTAAACAGCGATTCTAGGTCCAACGAGGCTCTTATCCCTGTGGCCCGTGTGCCCCGCAGTAAGTCCACAAATTCCTTTGGAGACTTCAGGCTGAAGGCGCAAGGAACATAAGGAGTCAGCAGGCCGTTGAGTCGCTTTGCCAGTCTGTACGTGGGTGTGGGTATCTGGCTAATGATTGGCCGAAGTGGGTTTCCAGGCTTGTGCGTCTTGACATTTCCATACGCATATCCAGGTTTATATTCCCCAATGATCTTTGGCAGGTGGAGTCCGGATTTCTTGGCGTTTACAGTTTCGATCAGTTTGTTGACCTTTGCTTTTAATTCGGCTGTAGTGTCCTTCGTTACCCTTTGGAACTTAGTTTGGTCAGAGAGTATGATGTTCATTTTCGCCAGATATTCGTCTTTTTTAAGAATGACATATATTGGCGACTTGTCACCTCTCCTGACAACTATCTCCTTGTTCTCACGAAGGCTTTTAGCTGCCGCTTTAAGCTCGGGGGACAGTATGGTGCTTCTGTAGTTGCCTCGATTCTTTCCTCCTTCTGCAATAAGTTCTGCTTGTAAGGTATCTTTGGTAGTGACCTTCTTTTGTGTCTCGAGGTCGAATATGTCGTCCAACAGAATTTCCAACTCTACTTTCCGGGCCATTTCACTCGGTCTGGACATAACATGACAGTTTATGCCCAGATTTAGGAGAGTGACTTGGTCCTCAGTGAGGTTAATTCCTGCAAGGTTCAGGAAGCCATCTCTTGGTCGTGGAATTGCCATAGGTCCTCCTATGGCAATTCCACGTCCTTTGGCAAAGAAGGCCATGCCGTCCGTATCTGTCGGCCTCTGCCTCGCCGCAAATACACCTGTATTTGGTGTGGATTGGGGCAGCTAGGCGGAGAGCCACGGCAATTCGGAGGGCCTGCGGTGTGAGACGGGTGCCGGTTGCTGACATTGGGGTTGCTAATAGGAAATCACCTGCATGGGGAGCTGCTACAGCTCTAAGTCGGGCAGTGTCATGTGGTGTCGTCGCAGCTTCTAGCAAAGTTGCAGCTTCTTGGTCGGCAATGGGGCGATCCCAGCAGGATTGCTTATGGGCTTCAGAAGGCGGTGGTTGGGGTGCTGGTCCTGCGAGAGAGACCCATTTGGTTGTGCAGTCTGTGAAGCTGGGATCATGTACCCCAGCCTGTTGAACTAGGTGCTCAGGTAGGATTTCCTTCACCAGGTTGTCAGACCCCACTGAAGAGGACAGGAATGCTGGTACAGCAATTTGTGTTGCTGTGCGCACGCCAAGGCCCCCGAGTCTGACAGGAAGGGAGGCCTGTTTCCACTGTGAGTCGCTGAGGGAAAGATTGAGGGCTTTTTCTAGTGTTGATTTCAGCAAGCTGTCATACTCTTCTAATTTAATATTGTTGAAAGATGGCGAACATCTTAGAAAGTAGGTCAGCCTGGGAAGGGACAAGCATCTGGTGATGAGGTAAAGTGCATCATG
>NC_091199.1:18991538-19041538 GCF_040958095.1 Procambarus clarkii | reverse complement strand
GAGGTACGACCAGGACACCCTCACCACACTTTCCCACACACGTGAGGTAAGGCCAGGACACCCTCACCACACTCTCCCACACACGTGAGGTAAGGCCAGGACACCCTCACCACACTCTCCCACACACGTGAGGTAAGGACAGGACACTCTCCCACACACGTGAGGTAAGGCCAGGACACCACAGGAGGGTGGGTGAGACCGCCCTGGTGGCTCCTACTGGGGCTCGAGAGGGTGTGTGAGACCGCCCTGGTGGCTCCTACTGGAGCTCGAGAGGGTGGGGTGAGACCGCCCTGGTGGCTCCTACTGGAGCTCGAGAGGGTGTGTGAGACCGCCCTGGTGGCTCCTACTGGGGCTCGTGAGGGTGAGTGAGACCGCCCTGGTGGCTCCTACTGGAGCTCGAGAGGGTGAGTGAGACCGCCCTGGTGGCTCCTACTGGAGCTCGAGAGGGTGTGTGAGACCGCCCTGGTGGCTCCTACTGGAGCTCGAGAGGGTGGGTGAGACCGCCCTGGTGGCTCCTACTGGAGCTCGAGAGGGTGGGTTGGGGTGCCCGCTTCTCCAATAAACTTTGGATATTTATTTGAAACTACCAAATAAATCCAAGCTAATAGTTAACTACTTAAAGTAATATAAATTTTCAATACCCTACAACAACTTTCAATTTTCATCTAGCCAACCCCTTAAAGTTAACTTAATTTCTAGTTAAAGAAATATTTAACTGGTAATTAATTTATGTATGTACCTCCGGTACATGGTGTATGTACCTCCGGTACACATCCGGGGAAGTGGTATCCACCGCCTTCCCGGTGGAGGCGGAGGCAAATGGGCAAAATGTTTCTTTCACCCTGATGCCCCTGTTACCTAGCAGTAAATAGGTACCTGGGAGTTAGACAGCTCCTACAGGCTGCTTCCTGGGGTTGTGTAACAAAAAAGGAGGCTTGGTCGCGGACCGGGCCGCGGGGACACTAAGCCCCGACATCATCTCAAGATAACCTCAAGATAACCCTGATTGGGAACCATTATTGGCACTTCTATTGACCTAGCAGTCTCTCTGTTCCATAGGAGCACATGGCTTGGATCTGAAGATATCCAGACATGGACCATGTGCTCCATTGTTCTACAATACAATTATTGGCCATGACTAAACCCGCCAAACACACACCGAAACTACGACGTTGGTACAACGTTCGAACAAGTTTTAACACCTTCTAACCAGTTATAACAACCAATATATCAAGTTGTAACAACGTTCTAATACGTCATAAACACGTTAAGCCAAGATGTAACAACTTTATTACAAGTTGTAACAAGCGGAAAATAGAGACAGTTTCGGTTTGTGTTTCCAGGGAATTAGACTTAAGCGAGTCATTTTCCACACCTTACTCAGGGATTGACTTTGGTCTTTTTCGACTTGAATATAAAATCTCTCTGATGCATTTAAAGAACACTTCATCAAAACTTTGCATAAGGCCTCACATGTGGAGTGTTGTTTTCTGTCACTCTAATCTCATCTGATGCTTGATGTCTTACCCCAGCTGCGGGTGTTGGCGTGGTGCACGCTGGTCGTGGTGGCGAGCGACGACCCGGCCTTCCTGGTCGCCTTCGCCCAGTCGTCTGACAGAGGCCGCCTGCTGGTGTGGTCGACCAGACTGTTGGTGGTGACGAGGGCGCCTCTCCAGGAGGTCATGCGTCTCCTGCGCCAGTACTGGACCTTCTCCATGATGAACACCATGTTCCTGACCCCAGGAGTCCCAGGGTCTGGTCGCAGGTAATGTTCCTGACCCCAGGAGTCCTGGGGTCTGGTCACAGGTAATGTTCCTGACCCCAGGAGTCCCAGCGTCTGGTTACAGATAATGTTCCTGACCCCAGGAGTCCCATCGTCTGGTCATAGGTAATGTTCCTGACCCCAGGAGTCCCAGCGTCTGGTCATAGGTAATGTTCCTGACCCCAGGAGTCCCGGGGTCAGGTCACAGGTAATGTTCCTGACCCCAGGAGTCCCAGGGTCTGGTCACAGGTAATGTTCCTGACCCCAGGAGTCCCAGCGTCTGGTCACAGGTAATGTTCCTGACCCCAGGAGTCTCATCATCTGGTCACAGGTAATGTTCCTGACCCCAGGCGTCCCAGCGTCTGGTCACGGGTAATGTTCTTGACCCCTGGAGTTACCCCAGGAGTCCCGGGGTCAGGTCACAGGTAATGTTCCTG
The DNA here is from genome assembly GCF_040958095.1 of Procambarus clarkii. Classification (NCBI taxonomy): domain Eukaryota; kingdom Metazoa; phylum Arthropoda; class Malacostraca; order Decapoda; family Cambaridae; genus Procambarus; species Procambarus clarkii. The sequence continues at coordinate 19,039,339 of NC_091199.1, read as the reverse complement.
ACCCCAGGAGTCTCAGCATCTGTGTCATGACCTCATGCTCCACAGCATCGCTGGAATCCATTGCCTGACCAAAAATCAATATTTGTTTAGGGCCAAGTGAAAGACTATCAAAAATACTCCAGTTTACTGGGGCATATAACATAGGTCACCCTAAAACAATAAGAAAACCACAATCTCTATAACTCACATTCTATCACATTAACCAGCTTCTTAAAGCTTTGCAAGATCATCAACAAGCCTCAAAACTGCATACCCTCGGCACTAGCTGACACCAGGCATGATCCTTGCACAGTTGCACCTAGCACCTATTATTCTGATGATTTAATTACAGAATGGTGGTGTCACTCATTAATTAGTGAGGTTGAGGATTCCATATCATAACACAGCACAATGGCATCACTAAGATCCTCAGGTATCCACCTCAAGATATACATATAAAACAACACCTACCACCTGGCATAAATGATGTACATTGGTAGAACTAAACTATGGCAACTACTTCTGCATAATCTTAAATATCTCTTAGTCAATAAACACAAAAAAGGCCACTAAAACCAGAGCTGGACAACAACACGTCCATCCTTCTGGGAAGCTCAAAGAGTAGTGACCGCCAAGGGGCCAAGCAGGCTGGGAGCGACACTGTTTCCACATCTGCAAGTCAACCGACTCTCCTCTTTTAAGTATCACAAGCTCATATCCAGACATTTCTCAATCAATAATTTCTAATAACTAAACAAGGGTTATAATACACAACCCTACATAAGAATACAGATCAATAAATCAATACATAAGATAATATATATCAAGATATTGTGAAGTAAAAGTGAAAGAATAGAGCAGTGGCTATTCTGGCTGGAGTTATGCCAATCATATTAAATAAAAAAAGTAAATAAAACTGCTTTTGACCTCTTTACGGTGTGAGAGCTGCGGATAAAATCCAAAGGAATGAAAAACTTTAAATATTTGATATAACAAAAATGCCTTTAAAACAAATAAAACAATTCTCATATTCTACTTGGCATTACCACAATATAAAATGCAAAAGAAATATAAACAAACATATGACAGTTACGTTAATGGCAAAGAAAGGTGCAAAACACAATATACAATAGCCGTAGGCAACTACTGGTTTCTGGGAAGGCGACAGTAGATGTTATGGCTGTGAGAGCACGAAGGGTATTCTGAGGTCTGGCAGGTGGTGATCTGTTTATATATGCAGCCAGGCCTAGTGTAGATGGCGCTAATGTGCAGGTAACTATCGTCGGCAGTCTTAAACAAGTGGTTCAGCTGGTCGACCGGCGAGTGGAGTTGGCCCCAGGCAGGTGTCTCGGGTACTTGAGGGTGGAGGGGGGGGGGTGTCTAGACACAGGCTTCTGAGTACATATTGTTGTTGATTTCTTTTACTCGAGTATGCAGTTATGTTGTCGAATAGGCAGTAAATGAATAGGCTGGATCTCCTTGGCTTAGCAGGAGATTACTGTAGCACCTCTCCTAGAGCTCTCCTACTCTCTCTCAAATAGTTTTATGGGACTTGATAGCTGAGTGGACAGCACTTCGGATTCGTAGTACTGAGGTTCCGGGTTCGATCCCCGGTGGAGGCGGAAATAAATGGGCAGTGTTTCTTTCACCCTGATGCTCTGTTACCTACCAGTAAATATGTACCTGGGAGTTAGACAGCTGCTATGGGCTGCTTACTAGGGGTGTGTAACAAAAAGGAGGCCTGGTCGAGGACCTGGCTGTGGGGATGCTAAGCCTTGAAATCATCTCAAGATAACTTGAAGATAACCCCCGAAACCTATTCCAATCACCTATGATACTGCTATGGAGTGGAGAGTTGAAGTGGGAGGCTCCACCTCATGGACTTGGGAGAGCATGTCGGCGACGACGTTTTTCGAGCCTTTGATGAGGCATGTTGACATTGTAGTTCTGCAGATAGAAGGCCCAGCAAAGCAAGTGCTGGTGCTGATTAGTGAACTGGGTCTGCTGCATGAACTGAAGAGGATGGTGATTGTAGAAGATGTTGCTGTAGTACTGCAGTGCTCAGTGAATTACATATCGGTTGGAGAACTGAGTCAGCTGAATGGATCAAAGGGAATGGTGATCCAAGAAGATGTTGAGGAGATGGTTTGGCAGGTGCAAGGCCCAGTGAAGCAAGTGCTTGATGGAGAACTGCAACTGGGCCTGCTGCGTTGACCGAAGACTATTGAGGACCTAGGAGCTTTTGATGTGGTTGTAACCTTGTAGATTGAATGGTTCGTTGTCTTGCATGCTGGATAGTCAGGGATGAAACTGAGGCTGAAACTCAGGAAGTTGTAAACTCTGACTCAGTAGGCCAGGACGTAGATGACAGTAAACTAGAAAGTGTACCAGACAGCACTGACAGCTCGATAGGTACAGACACCACGACGGTTCTCGATAGAGCAATTCAGAACAGAAAGACAGACTTATGCAAATTTTATGCAAAGGGCATATGCAGACATAGATATGCTGGTAATAAGAAAGGATTAGAATGCAGTTACCAACATCCCAAAAATTTTTTAAATATGCTTAGGAAAGGTGAGTGTCGATTTGGATCAATATGTAGGTTTTTCCATCCTGACATGTGCCAAACCTCACTGGAGGACAGAAAATGCTATGACCTTAGCTGCCCACACTTTCACGTGAAAGGCACGGAACGCTACATAAAGAGTGGCAAGCAGGATAATGAATTTGAAGGAAACTCTATAAATTTTTTATACCAGACCGGCAGAGAATTCAAAAGGAGCAGCATGGAGAGTGTATGGAACTGGATGCCAGATCCACTTGCATTCCAGAATTACAGATACAATTACCCACCGAAAGGGAACTACAACTACGACAGAAAACTGCCCTACAACAATCAGTACTGGTCAGAACAAACTCATTATGTCCACGATTAATGGACTTGCCGAAAAAGTCTCCCATTCAAACTATCACTAATAGAGTAACCTCATTCATCTTTGCCAACATACAAGGACTGAAAACAAGAACAAACAACAAAGTACAGTTCATAAATGGCCTCCTCACGGAGTCAAATGCAGTATTTGGAGCTTTCACAGAAACCCATGCAGGGGAATTGTTGGACAGTGAGATCTGGATTCCAGGATATAACCTATACAGGTGTGATAGGAAAATTAGGTCACATGGAGGAGTGGGTCTGTATATTAGGGAAGACCTTGTATGCTCGGAGCTCCTAAACGTTACAAATGAGGTGGTAGAGGTACTGGGATTAAAAATAGAGAAAATAAATTTAGTGATTATACTAATATACAAACCGCCAGATGCAACGGCTGAGGAATTCACAGAACAGATAAGCAAAATAGAGAATAGCCTTGATAATTTGGAGAACCCGATACCTGATATTATCTTCCTAGGTGACTTCAACTTGCCTAGTCTCAGGTGGAAAATAGCAAACAATAATATTATACCAGGAAATCTATCAGGACCTAACCAACCACAGATTAGAGAACTACTTAGATTCTGTGACAAATTTTCACTCAATCAGCAGATATCGGAGCCAACGAGAAATGAAAATATTCTAGATCTGGTTTTTACGAACAATGAAGACATTATCAGAGACATTACGATATCAGATACCACATACTCAGATCACAAACTCATTGAAGTGCAAACTACCATCAATTCTCAGAATAGACCTAAAACGTTGATAAAGCGAGAGGGGCTATTCAGTAAATTCAATTTTAATAATAAAAGGATAGACTGGGAGATAATAAACAGGGAACTTACAAACATTCCATGGGGAACTGTTCTAAATAATACAAGTCCTACAGAAGGAATAGAAAAACTGACTTCAGAAGCGTATCAAGTCTGTCTGAAACATATTCCTTTGAGGAAAGCCAGAAAGAGATCTAACGTAGAAAGAGAACGCAGACGACACTATAAACGCAGGAAAAAAATAACGGAACTGCTTATGCAGACACGAATTTCCCGTCAAAGAAGGAATAATTTAAATAGGGAGATTGAAGAAATCGAGCGGAAATTGAAACACTCATATGAAACTGAAGAAAGGCAGTTAGAACAGAAAGCAATTCAGGAAATAAAGAAAAATCCAAAATATTTCTTCTCATATGCGAAATCAAAAGCAAAAACCACTGCCAGTATTGGACCTATTCGTACAAGTGAAGGTTCATACACGGAGGATGACAAAGAAATTAGTGAAATCCTAAAAAAAGCAGTATGAGGACATGTTTAGCACTCCAATAAACAACATGAAGGTGGAAGATCCAGACAATTTCTTTATGCGGGATATTCAAACCCCTGTAAATATAACTGATATAAACACGAGCGCACTAAATTTTGAAAAAGAAATTGAAAACATGCCCATGCACTCGGCCCCAGGTCCAGACTCATGGAATTCAATATTTATAAAGAAATGCAAAGTGCCGGTAGCACAGGCACTCAGTATAGTGTGGAGGAAGAGCTTGGACACGGGGGAGATACCAGATGCACTTAAAGTAGCAGACATAGCCCCTCTACACAAGGGAGGGAGCAAAGCATTGGCAAAAAATTATAGACCAGTTGCACTAACATCGCACATCATAAAAGTATTTGAGAGAGTGATTGGGAGTCAGGTCACCAATTTCATGGAGACCAATGACCTTCACAACCCAGGCCAACATGGATTTCGAGCGGGAAGATCGTGCCTCTCACAGCTACTTGAGCACTACGACAAAGTCACTGAGGCATTAGAAGAGAAACAGAATGCTGATGTGATATACACGGACTTCGCAAAGGCTTTCGATAAATGTGACCATGGCGTGATAGCACACAAAATGAAGTCAATGGGAATAACCGGTAAAGTAGGACGCTGGATACTCAGTTTTCTGTCAAACAGGACTCAGCGAGTAACTGTCAACCATATAAAATCTAGTCCAAGTGCAGTGAAAAGCTCTGTACCTCAGGGTACAGTCCTTGCACCGCTGCTTTTTCTTATTCTCATATCAGATATAGACAAAAATACAAGTCACAGCTTCGTATCATCCTTTGCAGATGACACAAAAATCAGTATGAAAATTACCTCGGCTCAGGACATTGAAAAACTTCAAGCAGATATTAATAAAGTTTTCGACTGGGCATCAGAAAATAACATGATGTTTAACAGTGATAAATTCCAGGTACTCAGGTACGGTAAAAATGAGGACCTTAAACATAATACAGAGTACAAAACACAATCAAATGTACCCATAGTAGGAAAACAGCATGTAAAGGATTTGGGAATAATAATGTCTGACGACCTAACGTTTAAGGAACATAACCAAGCAAATATTGCGACAGCCAGAAAAATGATAGGATGGATTACGAGAACTTTCAAATCCAGGGATCCCATCACAATGGTTGTACTCTTCAAGTCACTTGTGTTGTCCCGTCTTGAGTACTGCTCAGTACTCACTTCCCCCTTCAGAGTAGGAGAGATTGCTGAAATAGAGGGAATACAGAGAACATATACGGCACGCATAGATGCAATAAAGCACCTAAATTATTGGGATCGTCTCAAAGCCCTCCAAATGTACTCACTAGAAAGAAGACGAGAGAGATATCAAATAATATACACCTGGAAGATACTGGAGGGCCAAGTACCAAATCTACACAGTAAAATAACAACGTACTGGAGTGAACGACATGGAAGAAAATGTAGAATAGAACCAATGAAGAGCAGAGGTGCCATAGGCACAATCAGAGAACACTGTATAAACATCAGAGGTCCGCGGTTGTTCAACGTCCTCCCAGCAAGCATAAGAAATATTGCCGGAACAACCGTGGACATTTTCAATAGGAAACTAGATTTATTCCTCCAAGGCGTGCCGGACCAACCGGGCTGTGGTGGGTATGTGGGCCTGCGGGCCGCTCCAAGCAACAGCCTGGTGGACCAAACTCTCACAAGTCGAGCCTGGCCTCGGGCCGGGCTTGGGGAGTAGAAGAACTCCCAGAACCCCATCAACCAGGTATCAACCAGGTATAGGATGTTGAGTGGCTCCTTTATGACGGTAGTAGCTGGGCGGCATGATCTGATTTTGCTGTGGTGTTGTGGTGTTCCTAACACCAGTGTTGCTGGTGTCGACATGGAAGACGAAAGGTTTCGTAACACCTGGCGAGGCGAGAATGGAATTAGTACAAGATAATGGTTTAAGCCTTTCAAATGAAATGGAGTGTGATGTGGTTTTGAGGTATTTTAACGGAAGGCTGGTCATGTTGTCGAGAGGAGCACATTTATTTGGTTCGTAGGTAGAAAGATCTTTCCTGGTGCTGGAGGTAGCTATCAAAGAGTTGGAACCATGGCAGTCAGGAGAAGCAAAATAACAGGGGGCTAGACTGTACCTGGGAGATGTTGATTGTTTTACACAGGTCGTTGGGGAAGATGGTGTTACAACTGCTCTGACTCTCTTGGGGATGTCCGCACTGCGGGCACTGTTTCACGAGGTGCTTCACAACGTTAGCAGCCGTACTGTTCTTGAAGGAAACTGCTGTAGGAAACCTGGTGATAGATCATGGGAAAATATTGATATGTAAGTTACCTGAGCTTGTCTGTGACAGAGGCTCGATATTGTTGTTGTTGAGATGGCTGAACTGCTCAGAAGGCACTGGTACCTGAATCAGTGGTGCCATGGGAATAGAAGCGTTCGGCTTACCTGTCCTTTGACATGTGTGGCATTTATTTACAAAGGTCTTGATGTCACGAACCATACCTGGCCAGTAGTAGTCCTGTTTCAGGGCGTTGTTGGTTTTGTTGAAGCCATAGTGTGAGAGAGGGCTATGGGCCTGATGCATGATATCTGGACGTAGATTGGTAGGGTCTACCAGCTGGTTGACGTTAGCCCAATCGCCGTCCACCTTCAATTTAATGGGTCTATAGCGGCGATAGAGTACATGGTTGTCCACAAAAAAACCAGGGATAGATTCTGATTGTGTCTCAGCCTGAAAGAATAAAGATGTTAGGGACTGATCTTTTCTCTGCAACTTACGGAACTCCAACAGGTTCAGATTCAATGGGAGGCCCTGAGAATCTTCAGGGACAGCTGGAGCGGCTGGTTGCGGTTGAGCAGCTTGGGCACGTGTCATCACCATGACAGGCTGGGAGAGGTCCTCATAATTGTCGGTTGATCGGACTTCCTCTGCAACATACTTCAGAACTGGCTTTTCCACAGATGAGTCACATACCTGGGGTTTGTCTTTGATAATGAGGTTCGTGAGTATTTGTTCTTCTACAAAGTCATTGCCCAAGAGAAGCAACGTTTTTTGGCCTGGCATGGGGTAAGGCTTTTCCTGGATGGCGACTTGGACGTCACCATGAATGAATGAACAATCGAGGTGGACTCTTGCGAGTGGGTATGGAGTAGTTGCAGTGAGGTCTGTGATGAGGGCGGTTTCTCCAGTGTAGGTGACCTTGGGTGCAGCTGATTTGAGGAGTATCGATTGTAGAGCAGCTGTGTCCCTCAAGATGTTCACTTGGATCTTTCCCTCCGAATCCCTACCACTGGAAGAGACAGTTCCGGGGTATAGATGTCTGTTGAAGAGAGAAAGATCAGAGAATGGAACAAAAATATTCATTACAGGCTTATAAATTTTAGGAGAAGGTGATTTGGGTTTTTGGGTTTCGTTGCTGACCTTACATTGAGACTTGGCACACTTTTCTATTGTATGTATATAGATTTTACAATAGCGGCAGTACAGTGAAGAGCTCCCATTACTAGTACTTACTTTATCAGGACTGGACCAAGATGATTTACCGGGCGGTGTGTTGGATGGCACTCTGTGAATGAGATGGTAGGTGTCAGCCAACTGCTCACACTTAGTAAGGTTGGTCTCTTCCTTGTCTGAAAGGTAGAGACGTATAGGAGTACAGGAACTCGATGAAGGAGTTCTTTCACCAAGATGAGGTTGATGAAATCTGCAAAGGTGGTGACTTGGGCTGATTCCAGCCACTTCATATAATCTTTTCTTACTGTGAGCGAATTCTAGGTAAGTAAAAGCACTGGATTTGAGGTAGTCCCTAAACCTACGTGTATAACTCTCTAAGGATGAGGTAGGCATCAAGCACTGCCTGTTTCAACACATTGTAGTCTGTTTCTGAAGCCAGAGAAGCGAGGGTCAAGGCAACTCTACCTGTCAAATGAGATCTGAGAAGTATAGACCACTGATCCTGAGGCCAGCTGAGTTGATTAGCTAGAGCCTCAAACGTATTAAAGAATATATCTACCTTAGTCTCTACAAAAGATGGCATTAACTTAATGGCTTGAGAAACATTGAGTAGAGAGAGTTTGGCTTCTACTTCCTTGCGCTGAGTGAAGTGGACGGTTTCAAGGTCAAGCTCTTTACGTCGGTGCCCCAGAGTGATGGCGGCTTGTTCCCTCTCATGTTCACTGTTACGGCCACTATGGGGTTGCAACTGGGTTCTTTGATGGTAGAACCAAAATGATAGTATGCGACCCCAAGTGGGTAGTACGCTTTCAAGAAAATGGCTATGTAGTGCATAAAAAAGGAGGGGATGAATACAACTTTGTTCCTTTCGTCAATGTATTAAATATTTTTCCACCACCGTTAAGTATATATATGTACACCGTCACCATAAATAATATATAAAGAACAGATAGGCTATTACTACACCTATGTACAATTCTTTTGCTCAGGACATCAAACGTGCTCATCTGCAGCATTCATCAATCCCCAATATTTCTCCACTGTCCAGTAGCGTAACCAACTTTACTGGGAAGAATTCCGCCGAGTTCACCTATACGTGGGCCAGTCCACTGACAGTGTCATGATGTGCCTGTACCCCAACGAACGCTCTCCAGCAACTCGCTGGCAGAGTACCTCAGCCACACGCTGAGCGGGGTCACAAACCAATACAGGGGTAGCGATCCCCTGGGAGCAGTCTCTAGCTACCAGCTAGCAGCACTACTCAACAGGCACCTCACTCTCAACGGTCTCTCCCCTAAGCCAGTCCCAAAGGTACGCCGATCTTTTCAACATTAAAGTACTAGCAGCTACCACACTGCTTCATTGGCGGCAGCTTACTTGGTCGTTTCTAGGACCATGTAGGGAGACTCTGGACTGCCCAAGCTGAACTGCCCTCTCCAGTCCGCTGCCCCTAGACGTCACCTCTGTGGACACAAAAACGTCATCAATGACCTAGACGATACTGGCGAAACTAGGAAATACCACTAACCCACTGGGGAGTTGACAGTGTGCTCTGTACCACACACTAGGTCCACTAGTTTCCCATCCATGCACACTCCCTCGGGGTAACGAGTTTCTCACGATCAGGGACTGGGCTGCTCCACTATCTCTGAGCACTACAACTGATCTACCAGTATGATCACTCGCGACATACCCGCCTAAAGTGTGAGGGGCAAACATTCCTGGTCCTTTTCTACTCCTCATTAGACACTGGGTTCCGGCTAGTGGTGTCACACAACCCATCAGCATTACTTCCCTATGTGGGTCGATGCTTCTCGGCACTTAGCAGCAATGTGCCCCCTGTGCCCACAAGACCAACAAACTATGTTCCTCCCTGGTCTACGGTGTTTTGGACTGCTAGTACTAGTCCTTCGGGGACTACCTGGGGGCGTCTTCATAGCACTTTGTGGGACGGGTCTCTCTTCTTCTGGACGAGATTTACCAAACAGTCGTGGGTAACTCTTCGGGCCATACCTGGTAGAGGGCCGATGCGTTAAGATGTACTTCTCAGCCATGGTGGCTGCTGCACTCAAGGTCTCTACCTGCTGTTCCTCTAGGTATGTCTTGAGATCTCCACATAGGCAATCTTTGAAGTCCTCCAGTAGTATGAGCTGCTCGAGTTGTTCCTTCGTCTCCACCTTACGAGACTCACACCATTCGTGGAATAGCCGTTCCTTGATACTTGCAAACTCCGTGAAGGTGTGCTCTGAGGTCTTCTTCAGGTTCCGGAACTTCTGCCTGTAAGCTTCCAGTACCAACTGGTAGGCCATCAGCACCACTTTCTTCACAGCGTCGTAATCACTGGAGTCATCCACCGACAATGTGGAGTATGCAGTTTGGGCCTTCCCTGTCAGGACGGATTGGATCATGATGGCCCAATTCTTCTTTGGCCAATCTAATGAAGCGGCTACCTTCTCGAAGGCAGCGAAGAACTTGGAGACTTCTTTATCATTGAATTTGGGAACCATCTTAATGTTCCTCACTGGATCGAAACTACTCGTTTCTTTTGTTTCCCTCTGACCACCTAATCGTAGCACTTCTAACTCATGTAGTCTTTCCTTCTCTTTTTCTTCTCTTTCTCGCTCTAATTCCAAACGTTTCATTTCCATTTCCTTCTCTTTCATTTCCATTTTCCTCTCTTTCAAAACCATTTCCTTTTCTTTCATTTCTCGTTCTATATCATATTTTTTCCGCTCCATCTCGCGATTGACCTCCAATGCACGCATTTTCACAGTGAGAAGGCTGATATTCAATTCACTAGTATCACTCTCACCATCTCTGCCTTTGTCTTCCTTTTCAGTGGGAGTCATTACATTTTCCTTTATACCTGGTGCCTCGCATTCCTGCTTCTCCTCTGCCTTTAAGTGCTTATGAACCTTCGAAAAGATTTCAACACGGGAATCACTCCCACGTACTTTGATTCCTAAATAGGCACTTATTAGCACAAGTTCCTGCTTTCCCAGATACTTTAATCTAGGAAGACAGTTCTCTTTGTTCAGAAATTCCTGAACATCGTCTAGATTGTTAATGGTTTCTCTCTCTGCCATATTGTCACTATACACTGTGCACGAGCACGCAACACTGCACTTAACACTTAACTCTTCACACGGAGCGCCGCACAGGACGCTTAACGTCCTAACAAATAACGAACAGGGGAATTATTCATAGGGGGTTGCACTAATTCACCACCCCTATCAAACTCACTGAACAAGAGATCGGATCTCGCTGGGGATGCCAATTATGTTACGGCCACTATGGGTTGCAACCGGGTTCTTTGATGGTAGAACCAAAATGATAGTATCCGACCCAAAGTCGGTAGTACGCTTTCAAGAAAATGGCTATGTAGTGCATAAAAAAAGGAGGGGATGAACAAAACACTGTTCCTTTCGTCGAAGTATTAAATATCTTTCCACCACCGTTAAGTATATATATGTACACCGTCACCATATATAATATATAAATTACAGATAGGCTATTAGTACACCTATGTACAATCCTTTCGCACAGGACATCAAACGTGCTCACGTACAGAGTTCATCAATCCCCAGTATTTCTTCACTGTCCAGCAGCGTATCCAACCTTACTGGGAAGAACACCGGCGAGTTCACCTATACGTGGGCCAGCCCACTGACAGTGTCATGAGGTGTCTGTACCCCCACGACCGCTCTCCAGCTACTCCCTGTCAGAGTACCTCAGCCACACACTGAGTGGGGTCACAATCCAATACAGAGCTAGCGATCCCCTGGCAGCAGTCTCTAGCGACCAGCACTACTCAACAGGCACCTCCCTGTCGTCAGTCTCTCCCTTAAGCCAGTCCCAAAGGTACGGCGATCTTTTCAACACTAAAGCACTAGCAGCTACCACACTGCTTCATCGGCGGCGGCTTACTTGGTCGTTTCCAGGACCATATAGGGAGACTCTGGACTGCCCAAGCTGAACTGCCCTCTCCAGTACCGCTGTCCCCAGACGTCACCTCTGTGGACACAAAAACGTCATCAATGACCTAGACGATACTGGCGAAACTAGGAAATACAACTAACCCACTGGGAAGTTGACATTGTGCTCTGTAGCATGTTACGTCTTGCTCACACCGCTCATTGAACTACAGGGGTAAGTAATGGCATGTCTAGGGGTATTCTACAATAACTCCTGTCTATTAATGTTCAACCAGAGTGCCTCATCAGTACGTCACATACATAATAAAAGTTATCAGGTTATAGAAATAAAACATGCATATAAACAAGTTGTATAAAATAAAAATGTATATATATATATATATATATATATATATATATATATATATATATATATATATATATATATATATATATATATATAAATATATATATATATATATATATATATATATATAAAATATATATATATATATATATGCATATATGCATATATGCATATATGCATAAATATATATATATATATATATATATATATATATATATAAAATATATATATATATATATATATATATATATATATATATATATATATATATATATATATATATATATATATAAATATATATATATATATATATAAATATATATATATATATAAATATATATATATATATATATAAATATATATATATATATATATATATATATATATATATATATATATATATATATATATATATATATATATATATATATATATATATATATATATATGTCGTACCTAGTAGCCAGAACTCACTTTTTGGCCTACTATGCATGGCCCGATTTGCCTAATAAGCCAAGTTTACCTGAATTAATATATTTTTTTCTATTTTTTTTCTTATAAAATGATAAAGCTACCCATTTCATTATGTATGAGGTCAATTTTTTTTTATTTGAGTTAAAATTAACGTAGATATATGACCGAACCTAACCAACCCTACCTAACCTATCTTTATAGGTTAGGTTAGGTTAGGTTGCCGAAAAAGTTAGGTTAGGTTAGGTTAGGTAGGTTAGGTAGTCGAAAAAACATTAATTCATGAAAACTTGGCTTATTAGGCAAATCGGGCCTTGCATAGTAGGCTCAGAAGTGCATTCTGGCTACTAGGTACGACATATATATATATATATATATATATATATGTCGTACCTAGTAGCCAGAACTCACTTCTCAGCCTACTATGCAAGGCCTGATTTGCCTAATAAGCTAAGTTTTCATGAATTAATTGTTTTTCGACTATCTAACCTACCTAACCTAACCTAACCTAACTTTTTCGGCTACCTAACCCAACCTAACCTATAAAGATAGGTTAGGTTAGGTAGGGTTGGTTAGGTTCGGTCATATATCTACGTTAATTTTAACTCCAATAAAAAAAAAATGACCTCATACATAATGAAATGGGTAGCTCTATCATTTCATAAGAAAAAAATTAGAGAAAATATATTAATTCGTGAAAACTTGGCTTATTAGGCAAATCGGGCCTTGCATAGTAGGCTGAGAAGTGCGTTCTGGCTATTAGGTACGACATATATATATATATATATATATATATATATATATATATATATATATATATATATATATATATATATATCAAAATAATATTATCCTTCAGGTATAACAGTAATCAGATGGCCTACTAAGTATTATAATATAATAAAGTATGCTCGGCAGATAGTTGCAACTACTAAGACAAAATACAGAAATATAAAACAAACAGACAAAACTTAGCAGACCAGTTGACTCTAGGAACGGCTCTCAGATACTAACTCAAACTGGCGTCGGAGCCTCTCTCGCCCTCTCCACAACATAACAAGTGGTTAATATATATAAAATTATCTTTCTTAAATGAGCAATATAACTGGGTTAAGGCAAACATTAAAATAACTTAAATATGATTGGTCAGTTTGACATGCATCAACACAGGTAACATATTTTATATAAAACAAATATATTTATGTATAATAATAAAGAGGAAACTCCTGGCAACTACACAACTGAACAAGATCAAAATTTATAATCACGAAACTCACAGGTCCTGGACGTGTGACTAGATCGCGCACCACACTCCTGTTCAAATGTGTTGCCAAGATATATGACACATTACAAGAATATACATACATGCCCCCATGCAAGAACTAAACTTAATCAACATTACTCTGTTCATTAATGTGAGTATTCCTTGAATAGGAATATGTAACATACTTCCACCTCCAAGAAAAAAAATGCAATTGATTGGAGATCAATGGCATTTTTTCTGAAAGTAAAATGTGTGACACTTGAAATGTATGAAATTCAGTCTTGTGATCTTGTTCTACATCACTGTCTATAAATATATGGGATTTCACATATGTTCCTCTGGAATATGTAAATTTATCTCTCCAGGGTACTATCTCATTAATTTCAGGAGCTCATATTTCATACTGCTATCAACAATATTATTATTATATTCATGAATAGAACTCTCAATAAACGTAACTGCTTTCACGAGATCTATACCACAAATTATCTTTCCTTCTGTTTCTGCAATTGTTCTGAGATTAGTCCCATGTTTCCATATTAATTTTCTTTCTGGTACTTTTTCCAATACATGATTCTCTGGTCAGTTTCCTTTATTTCTGGAGTTAGAAGAAACTGATGGGACGTAAAGTGGTTTATGGACTTCTCCTGGGTATGCCCTGGCAAGGACATCTGCTTCCCATCACGCTTGATCCTCTGTGCAACACATACCCTCACCCAATTGATACTAAAAATAGAGAAATTAGAGTTAAACCTCACAATTACATATAAAACTTCTTCACTTGTATAACCTTCAGAAGCATAACACAATGACTTAGCAAACCTTTTATTTACAATCCAATAAATACAACCCACAAAGATTAGTGCAAAGACTAGCTGATCGAACTGACTCAGATGACTCTCAAGGAGAACGTAAGTCAATTTTCTCATAACTCTGTCATAACGATCAGCGAAAGAAAACATGATTATGCCTATGCACCATATTTCAATCATAACTTCAAGCACAAGATCACACCCTCTGATGGTGGACTGGAATACAACCCACACCTTCATAAACATTCTGGTCTTCCAAAAGGATGGCAAAAACATGCTGAAACCTTGACAACACTTACCATGGATTTTACTCTGTAAGTGACTTCCTTCTGGTGACAAACAATAAAACAAGAGGTTTAAGGGTCTTATCATCTTGAAGATGCTCAGCAGATTCCCTGGGAACTACCCAAGGACAATCTGTAACCCTTCACACTTATTAAAACAAATAGGTGGGATAACCTGGTCCCCCAACTTGAAACACACACCTGGAGCCTTGAACATCTGCTCCAAAGTCTGATTAAATCCTTCAACACCAATTTGACTCTGAAAGTCAACACAACACTTGAGTGGAACATACATGTTGTTCACTACTCGTACATCAAAATAAACTGGATATGAAGGTGAAGACACTGCTCTAGTATGACTCACCACTTCCTCAGGACAACTGGATGCACAACATACTTGAGTAAACTCTCTCTGCTCAACCACAAGGCTGGACAAAGATGTCCCACAGTCCATTACTTCAAGAGAGAATGGCTAATGCGGAATAACAATAAATTGCAAGAACATCCTACGAACACTCTGATTCAATTTACACAATGACATATATTTACTCCTGTGACGATAATCTCCTTCAAGAGATAGAGCCTGCTCTTCCCTCCAAAGTTCGTCGATACCTACATCTATATAAAACTACTATGGAAGAAAAATCCAACAACGACAACACCAGCAAGGTTTGCCAGAGCGCAAAACGTATGCAGCCAGGAACACCTGCTCCACCTCAAACTGCCAAACTACCTGTCTTGTCGCCTGCTCGTCGCTGATTGGCTGCAGGTCCAGCTGCAACTGCACTCTACCCACCATACTACTTGATGTCTGGGGCCGCCACGACCTCAGTCTTCAGAATATCCCGTGCTTTCGACAGGTTAACACGTCTCGTTGGTAGACTAAGCCCCAGGCTTACGTGTACTAAGAGAAGTGATAGCTTGAAGCCAATATTCCGGCACCTATTTACTTTGTTTGCCATACAGTTGTTATTTGCTCACTTGTCTTAACGTAACTTTTCATTTTGCCATTTGATTATTCTTATTATTTTGATTGATTTTATTATACGAATTTGTATTTCCATTTTATTCATGTTTTGCTTTCTTTAACGTAATTAAAATTTCATTGTTAAAATTTACTTGTGTTTTGTGTGTCTTCTCCTTACCTTACCACAGACGAAGTTCCAGATTTTCAATTTTTTTTTTCTATATGTGACGAGGCCATACCCCTAGCTTTGAACAGCCGAACACCAACGCGTTACCGTCACACTCCCCATGGAATAAAAATCACAAGCCACAAAACTCTGCAACTTAGATCCAAAAGATACTTTACCACCCTTAATGGTTATACACGATTTACCAAAATTTTCTTCCATGACATCTGGAGCTGCTTGGAGTACTGTCTTCTCACAATCAATAACACTACCATGCTGGGTCACATCCTTACAGACAGCTGAAGAGAGAGGCTCAATGGGTCTCCATCTACTAGAGAGAAGGTGATCCTCTGGCTGCTCTCTCACACTCTCCAATACTGGAACTAAGTACAGACTGTCTCCTTGCTTCTCTCTGAAACCTTGGGGTCAGTTCTACTAAAGGACTCAAAATCTGAAACGGGCGGACAGGTAACAGGTAGTTTGGCCTCCTCCCCTTTACTTTCACCTTGACTAGGGTGAGACGGGCCCCCTACATCAGACTTACTCTCGACAACAGATCCTAACTTGTCAACTGATTATAAATTTGGAGTGAGCGGGAAGACTTCTGCCAACCCGATATTTTGTCCTAACCCATTCACTTGCCTAGAATAAAATAGAGTCGTGGCTTTTAAGTTTCTCTCAACTCCTGGCACAACGTTCGTAGTGAGCGGGCAAGACAATGGTACATGGACGTCCTGTCCCAAATCATCTACTGGATTAGAATAAAGCAGAGTCATAGTACCAGGCTTACTCTCAACAACTAGGTTGGCCACATATGAATCTTGAACAACCACATCCCACTTCTCCTCTGAAGGGGTACTGGTTTCTGGAACAAATACTTGAGTAGCATCGGAACTGACAATTAGAATAATAATAGTACTAACATCAGCACAGGTAGGGTGGACAAACCCATCCACAACTGATCGTTTATCCATAGAATTAAACTCAGCACAGGCAGGATAGACAAGTTCTGCAACTGGCTGTTTAAACAAACTGGGATCAATCTCCCTCACAACATGATTTATTGCCACATCATTACCCAAAACAACATCCACACCTGGGATGCGCAACTGTGTACTATCACCAACAGTGGGCAACTGTGTACTAACACCAACAGTGGGCAACTGTGTACTAACACCAACAGTGGGCAACTGTGTACTATCACCAACAGTGGGCAACTGTGTACTATCACCAACAGTGGGCAACTGTGTACTAACACCAACAATGCATAAACCTGTGGTAATGGTGGATCTCAAATTAACATCTATCAGAGGTATAGTTTTACATCCTGCAACACTCTGAAGAACTACAGACTTTCCAGTATCTCTCTTTGCAACATTAGAGAGTATACGGGCAGAAATTAATGTTTGGGAAGCACCACCATCACGAAGAAGAACCACTGACTTCCACTTCCCATTTAAACACAAAACTTCACCTGAAGACATATATGGAGAATACTGTTTTACCCAATTGGGGTCTAGTGACATGTTCATTAGTAAATATATTCTGCACACCTCTACAATAAATGAGACCAGTAGGTCATAACTGAGGGTGCAAACAAAAACAAGAATTAATCACATGTCCTTTCCTCTTACAATGGGTACAGTACCTTACAGTGGACACACCTGTGGAACCAACTGTAGGTTTAGAATCAATATTACTAAGATTTGATATTCCTGACAAGGAAGTAGCAGGATTAGTTTTTGTAAAAGAAGAGTTCATGGGAGTAACTAGAGCACTAGTACTGGATTGGTTCTGATAAAGAGTTCTGTGAGCATTATAATTTACTCTACGGTTAAACTTACGTGATTGGGCCTTAAACTGGGCCTTAGTTATCAATTCATGCTCATCAGCGAGCTTGGACAGCTCATAAATGTCTGTTAAGTTCTTTTGCTCTGCCATAAAAGTAGACAGTTTATCTGGGAGTAATGACAACACTCCTTCTGTGATAAGAAGATTCTTAAGAGCATCAAACTCATTTATTGAAAGTGATTTAAGCCATCTGTTACAGTAATTAGTTTTTAACCTGGTGAAATCTGCAATTGTTTGATCACTTGCCTTCTTTAAATTTCTGAACTTTTGTCTGTGTGCTTCAGGGTTCAACTGGTATGCATTTAGGATGCTGTTCTTAACAAAATTGTAATCAAAACTGTTTTCATCAGTCAAAGATGCGAAAACTTCCCGACTTCTCCCTCTGAGTTGACTTTGCATTATCGCAATCCATTCTCGCACTTACGTACAGTCAATATTGGCTTATTTAATAAGTGCATATGTGACATACTAATTGATTGTGAATATTTTAGTTTACCTTGAAAGGCTTCATAGAAAACACCGACCTCACCTACCCTTCTTAGTATGTTAAGATAAGCATCTTATTGCTTCTTATTTACAATTATTACTTAACCTATCAACGGTATAGGTTAAGTAATAATTGTAATTAAGAAGCAATAGGATGCTTATCTTAACATACTAAGAAGGTTAGGTGAGGTCGGTGTTTTCTATGAAGCTCTTCAAGGTAAACTAAAATATTCACATACAATTAGTATGTCACATATGCACTTATTAAATAAGCCAATATTGACAGTAAGCAAGTGTGAGAACGGGTTGATTATCGCTACCCATTAGTCCATTGGCCAGTTCATACTGACTGCAATTTTAGAGAAATGTGAAAAGAAAACCTCAGGGGTCCTCCTCATTAAACTTTGGTAACTCGACATATTTATTTACTTTAATCTGACTACTATCATTACTATTAGGAACATTGCTAGTATTTCCATGTCCAGCTGCCAGTCTCTGTGTTTCTGCTCTATTATTATCCTCAGCCATTTGTTTTTGAATTTCTAACTGCTGTTTCTTTGTTGCCTCTAATTGCAACAGAGCTACAAGTCTATTATTTTGTGTCTCATTTTCTAACTGTTGCTCTCTAGCCTTAGCCTCAATTTTTAACTGTTGTTGTCTAGCCTTAGCCTCAGTTTCTCTCTGTTGAGCTTCAATCTCTAATATTTTCTGTTACTTTTCAAATTCACATTCTTTCTCTCGAGCCTCAAGCTTAGCATATGCTACTTGCGTTTCCAACTCAAGACACCTTAAAGCAATCTGCTCACTTGTCTCCTCACTTACCTCATTCAGAAATTCTTCTCCTAAATTACCATCTTCTACTAGATGGGTTACTATGACCCTCACAATTTGTGCCTTATTCATTTTATTGTTGGCTGTTAATTCTAACTTATTTGCCATATTTATTAAGGCAGACTTTTTAGGCTTTTAATTCTATCAAAGTCAGGATTAGCCAACAATGACTCAACTTGATTCTCCATTGTTAACTAACACTTGGCACTTTACTAACTAAAATAATTAAACAGAATGGCACTGCACTACAAACTTCACTTTATATTGACACTACACTGAAAATTTGCTTGGCTTCACTGCGCAAACAAAATATAACGACTTGCCTCCAAAATCGTGAAGCGTATGTTGATAATTACACAGGACAACTCACTGACATGTAATACTGCACAAAGTTTTTTCTAGAGCACGCTTGTTCCTAGGAAAGCCAGGTTAGATAGCAAAGTTTTAATAATATGTGGGAAACAATATCCCGGACATGACCCACACATATTGTGTTACGTCCTGTTCACACCGCTCGTTAAACTACAGGGGGTAAGTAATGGCATGTCTAGGGGTATTCTACAATAACTCGTGTCTATTAATGTTCAACCAGTTACTTCTTCAGCTCACGACTTTCGGCAACTCAAATCTGGCATCCCTGATTTACCAGAGTGCCTCATCAGTACATCACATACATAATAATAGTTATCAAGTTATACAAATATAACATGCATATAAACTACTTGTATAATATAAAAATTATATATATATATATATATATATATATATATATATATATATATATATATATATATATATATATATATATATATATATATATATATATATAGATATATATATATATATCTATAATATATATATATATATATATATATATATATATATATATATATATATATATATATATATAGATATATATATATATATCTATAATATATATATATATATATATATATATATATATATATATATATAATATATATATATATATATATATATATATATATATATATATATATATATATATATATATATATATATATATATATATATATATGCGAACAAGCCTGAATGGTCCCCAGGACAATATGCAACTGAAAACTCACACCCCAGAAGTGACTCGAACCCATACTCCCAGGAGCAACGCAACTGGTATGTACAAGACGCCTTAATCCACTTGACCATCACGACCGGACAAAATGAGGTGATAGCCGAGGCTATTTGAACCACCCCACCGCCGGCACTCGGATAGTAATCTTGGGCATAGCATTTTACCAAATCACCTCATTCTTTGGGGCACACGTGAGGAACACAAATGCGAACAAGCCTGAATGGTCCCCAGGACAATATGCAACTGAAAACTCGCACCCCAGAAGTGACTCGAACCCATACTCCCAGGAACAACGCAACTGGTATGTACAAGACGCCTTAATCCACTTCTGGGGTGGATTAGTTAATCTAATTCATAATCTTCTGGGGTGTGAGTTTTCAGTTGCATATTGTCCTGGGGACCATTCAGGCTTGTTCGCATTTGTGTTCCTCACGTGTGCCCCAAAGAATGAGGTGATTTGGTAAAATGCTATGCCCAAGATTACTATCCGAGTGCCGGCGGTGGGGTGGTTCAAATAGCCTCGGCTATCACCTCATTTTGTCCGGTCGTGATGGTCAAGTGGATTAAGGCGTCTTGTACATACCAGTTGCGTTGCTCCTGGGAGTATGGGTTCGAGTCACTTCTGGGGTGTGAGTTTTCAGTTGCATATTGTCCTGGGGACCATTCAGGCTTGTTCGCATTTGTGTTCCTCACGTGTGCCCCAAAGAATGAGGTGATTTGGTAAAATGCTATGCCCAAGATTACTATCCGAGTGCCGGCGGTGGGGTGGTTCAAATAGCGTCGGCTATCACCTCATTTTGTCCGGTCGTGATGGTCAAGTGGATTAAGGCGTCTTGTACATACCAGTTGCGTTGCTCCTGGGAGTATGGGTTCGAGTCACTTCTGGGGTGTGAGTTTTCAGTTGCATATTGTCCTGGGGACCATTCAGGCTTGTTCGCATTTGTGTTCCTCACGTGTGCCCCAAAGAATGAGGTGATTTGGTAAAATGCTATGCCCAAGATTACTATCCGAGTGCCGGCGGTGGGGTGGTTCAAATAGCCTCGGCTATCACCTCATTTTGTCCGGTCGTGATGGTCAAGTGGATTAAGGCGTCTTGTACATACCAGTTGCGTTGCTCCTGGGACTATGGGTTCGAGTCACTTCTGGGGTGTGAGTTTTCAGTTGCATATTGTCCTGGGGACCATTCAGGCTTGTTCGCATTTGTGTTCCTCACGTGTGCCCCAAAGAATGAGGTGATTTGGTAAAATGCTATGCCCAAGATTACTATCCGAGTGCCGGCGGTGGGGTGGTTCAAATAGCCTCGGCTATCACCTCATTTTGTCCGGTCGTGATGGTCAAGTGGATTAAGGCGTCTTGTACATACCAGTTGCGTTGCTCCTGGGAGTATGGGTTCGAGTCACTTTTGGGGTGTGAGTTTTCAGTTATATATATATATATATATATATATATATATATATATATATATATATATATATATATATATATATATATATATATATATATATATATATATATATATATATATATATATATCAAAATAATATTATCCTTCAGGTATAACAGTAATGAGATGGCCTACTAAAGTATTATAATATAATAAAGTATGCTCGCCAGATAATTGTAACTACTAAGTCAAAATACAGAATATAAAAGTGACAAAACTTACCAGACCAGTTGACTCTTGGAACGGCTCTCAGATACTAACTCAAACTGGCGTCGGAGCCTCTCTCGCCCTCTCCACAACATAACAAGTGGTAAATATATATAAAATTATCTTTCTTAAATGAGCAATATAACTGGGTTAAGGCAAACATTAAAATAACTTAAATATGATTGGTCAGGTTGACATGCATCAACACAGGTAACATATTTTATATAAAACAAATATATTTATGTATAATAATAAAGAGGAAACTCCTGGCAACTACACAACTGAACAAGATCAAAATTTATAATCACGAAACTCACAGGTCCTGGACGTGTGACTAGATCGCGCACCACACTCCTGTTCAACTGTGTTGCCAAGATATATGACACATTACAAGAATATACATACATGCCCCCATGCAAGAACTAAACTTAATCAACCTTACACTGTACATCAATGTGAGTATTCCTTGAAAAGGAATATGTAACATAGCACACAATAGGTGGCGCTGGTCTTGCTTCGCCATCTCACCAGAGGTCGCTCACAACGACCCCTCTGGCTGACCAAGGCAAGAATCTTAATCTATTTACAGGTTTTAGATAGCCACCACCAGATGGCATTGTCCATATTACGTACGATTCCTGGGCAGTTCGGGTGCGGACTCGTAGATGGCTCTGGAACTGCCACTCTACCCCCTGACCAGGGTAACGAGTCCATAACATTCACGTTGGAGTTCAAGTTCTTGTTCTCTTACCTGAAGAGCCCCCTTTTCACGTTTATGTTGAAGTTCAACTTGTTCCCTCTGGAGGGTAGCTTGCTTCCTCTCATGTTCACGTTGTAGTGCAGCTTGGTTTTCAGCGATCTGAAGTTTAAGTTCAGTTTCACGTTCTTTTATCTGAAAAGTTTCCTTTTCACGTTCACGTTGGAGTTCAGCTTGTTTCCTCTCACGTTCACGTTGAAGTTCAAGATCTTGTTCTCCTACCTGAAAAGCTTCCTTTTTGTGTTCACGTTGGAGTTCGGCTCGTTCTCTTACCTGAAGTCAGGTAAGTGAGCTTCCTTCTGAAGCCCTTCTTCTTTCTTCAGGTAAGAGAGCTTCCTTCTGAAGAACAGCTTGCTCCTTCAGACGTTCGCATTCTATGTTGGCAATCTCTATTTTCAACTCATGGTTGCCAGGGCGTTCTTATCTGCAATCAGATGTTGTTCATGAGCCACCGATGTGATTCGATCATTGTCTACTAAAACATCTAGTATGAGGTTATGGAGATCAGTTTTAGTGACGCCATGAGGAGGAGTAATATGATACTCTTTTACTAGAGTAAACAGTTCCACCTTGGTAGCCCGGACTAGTGTGCCCACTTCATCTTCTGGGTTATGTCTGAATGCGGCAAGGCAAAACATGGTAAATGAATTAGGGACAAGTAATATGCAGAGAATTACCTTCAATATATGAACCAATATATGATGTGTTAGATTGACAGGATGACGTGGAAACTTTAAAACTATCCTGTGTTATATTAATGATTATAAGTCAAGGTTACAAGAATTGAATAATTAAATTGAGTGTTTATATCATAAAGGGTGAAACTAAGTATTTCGAGGAAATAGGGATTTTTTACCCGGTACTCTATAAATGACGAGGATAAGGGCAAGAGGTGTCCTACTTTAACTAGATAATACTTCCAGAGTTATCACTCTTTGTGCTCTGGAAAAGAATGGTAAACTCCCTACCTGGGTAATTACCGTGATATCTGACCGAAGCGTAGGGGTGTTGTGAGTGTCAATACTGATGAGAACTGCTGTACGGGTCCCAACCATACAGCGAAGTCCTAGATGTGAGAGGAACTATGGTCCAGTACTTCCTCCTAAGTTCGGGTTGCAAAGAGTAGGCATAATAGCCCGGAGACAAACCAAAATACCAGAGTACACGAGGGGATCTGCCCAAGTGAGAACCTCTTCTGTAGGGACGAGAATAAGGTGAAGAACACAGGATATATCAAAGATAATTAGACAACAAATTAAATTTAAATTTGACAACCAATTATTAGACAATCTCATTAAATAAAAAAGTAAAACAAAGTAAATAAAACTGCTTTTGACTTCTGTACGGTGTGAGAGTTGCGGGTATAATCCAAAAGAATGAAAAACTTTAAATAATTGATATAACAAAAAGGACTATAACAAAAAATACAACAATTCCCATATTCTACTTGGCATTACCACAATATAAAATGCAAAAGAAAAATAAACAAACATATGACAGTTACGTTACTGGCAAAGAAAGGCGCAAAACACAATATACAATAGCCGTACGCATATACTGGTTCATGGGAAGGCGACAGTAGATGTTATGGCTGTGAGAGCACGAAGGGTATTCTGAGGTCTGGCAGGTGGTGATCTGCTTATATATGCAGCCAGGCCTAGTGTAGATGGCGCTAATGTGCAGGTAACTATCGTCGGCAGTCTTAAACAAGCGGTTCAGCTTTTTTTTTTTTACATGCAAGCATGCAAGGTAAATACAATAAATACAATAAAATAACAGAAGAAACATAATAACAAGCAAAAAAAAAAAAAAAAAAAAAAAACACCAGCCAGAAGGACCGACAGTACAGTACAAACAACAAGCAACATCAGGACAAAACAGAACACAAGAGAAAACAATGTAAACAGGCTAGCAATACACGAAACACAATAACACATGAAACCAAACAAACATAATCATCATGACATACAGGTAAGGCATAAAGATAACAACATAAAATATAACAAGAAAAGCAAAATATACAACAAACCAAGAAAAACAAACACAAGCCACACATGGCACAATTACAACACAAACATTTAACAAGAACACACACAACTAACTACCGGCCCTGCAATAAACAAAAGGAGAGGCACAAGCACAGAACACAATAGGGCAAACATCATAGCCAGAGGGGCACACAGTACAACATAATCAGAGGGGCACACAGTACAACATAATCAGAGGCACAGATAATCAGTGAACATACTTGCCCGGGAACCGGGCCCGCAAGAACCGCACATTGAACGCTTTCCAGAGCAACCACCGCTGAGGGTCCAGCACATCTACAGGGGAAGCCATAACCTCCGGAACCCCGTAAACAAACACCCGCACACAGGGGATCCAGATGGTAGTACTAACGAGGCGCGTAGTCGCCTCGCGTCCCCACATGACGGGAACCCGCCCAGCATGAAAGCAGTCCAGATCATCCGACAGCATTAACTCGGCAATCAACGCCCAGTGATCCGGCGGCATCACAGTCACCGGCAACACGTCCTCCAGGCCATCAATGCACATCAGCACAGGAATGGGCTTGGCAAAGGATACCACCACAGGAGCATCGGCCACAGGCACCGGACGGCGTGCATCCTTCCGTAAGGTAACCACTAGGCCACGCCCAGGACCAGTATTCATACCATCCCTGGCAGCGGAAGCCACCACCCCCCACCGCGGAGAGCCCCCTGGAAGCAAAGGAACAGGAGGCACGGCTGAGTCACGTGTACCAGTACCAGCAGGCACATGGACCTCCGCCACCACTAACTCCGTAGACATCGATGCAACAGGATCCACCTCAACACCCGAAGACCCACAGTCACTGAAGTCACCCACATCAGCCCAGGCAGAAGACGAAAGCCGGGACCGCTTGGGCTTCGGGCGCACATCGTCCGAGCCGGATGCGGACCCAGAAACACTGGCACCACCAGCCGGACGAGCCGCCACCCAACGCAGAACAGCAGCAGCCTCAACCACAGGTGGAACCGGACTGCACACAGCAGGCGGCGGCACCGCCACCCCAGCACCCATCACAGACATAACACCAGACGAGGGCGCAAGGCTAGGTGCAGGAGCAGAAGACGAGGAAGATGATAGCACCGACGACGCACAGAGAAAACCCGGAAGGTCACCGGGAGCAGCGGGGACAGGGACGGGAACAGGAAGCACCTCCGACGGCACGGAAACGCCCGGAGAAGGGTCCTCAACAACCGAAGGCAGAACAGGCGACGCAAGGGGAGCCGCAGCATGCAACGGGTCACTCACCCCCTCACCCCCGGAGTCCTCCTTCAGAGGGAGCGGCGGGAAATCCTCTTCTTTAAACATGTTCACGGGAGCACCCGCCTCTGCAGTGCACCCGGCAGCTTGATGGCCCAACAGGCCACAACGAAAACACGTATGCGATTGTCGTGCATAGTACACCCGTACATAGTACCCTAAAAGCCGGACAGAGGAAGGAATATCCGACTGCAGGTGCATCCCTAGGGTACGAATATTGGTCTTCACCCCCACATACTGGCCAGGATATCTGCGAGGCACTACACATCAGGAAGTCAACACCAGCAATCAAGAGCCAATTAATGCACAACTATATTCTACCCACTTCAAGACTCCGCACCAATATAGAAGCATCAAGAAATATGGGCCAATAGGCCCTTTGCAGTTACTTCCATTCTTCCCTTTAAACTTACCACCCAATATTATACCCATTGTTTCATGTTCTGTCTTATGTTTTCACCTCATCCAAAACTGTTGTAACATATCACCTCACCCAAATGCAGGTATATAAAATGAAAGCCGTTTAAATTATAGCATAGTAGGACTCTGTTTAGTGTTTGCAGGTTATAGTTGTGTGTGTGTGGAGACTAAAGTGTTTGAAAATGTAATAAGTTATTACGAAACGCGTTCAAGTGTCGCGTCAGACTAGAAATAAAAATTAATTTTGGAGAATTGATTTTTCAATTACCATCAACAGTGAAAAGAAACATAAGAAAAATTCAGAAAATTCGTGTTAGAATTGTTAATCTTACTTTTTCAGTCTTATTTAATAAAATATGTTTACAAGAAAGACTGCTACCCAAATATACTAGTATATATATATATATATATATATATATATATATATATATATATATATATATATATATATATATATATATATATATATATATATATATATATATATATATATATATATATATATATATATATATATATATATATATATATATATATATATATATATATATATACATACATATATATATATATATAGGCTTCTGGAAGGCTTCTTTGCTGGCTAGGGTTCGAGTCTCCTGGTGGGAAAGTGTTCTAAAGTTAAATAACTTCACTCTCGTATTTAGGAGAGTTGTGCATCAAGCATAGACACAGTGTTCTCCCATATTAACAGGGACTTGATGAAAAACGTAAAAATGACCCCTCACTTGCTCTAGTGCTCTTGGGAGATGGTGGTCTTTGGTGTGTATAAATACTCCGAAATTACCATCTCTTTTAAGGGTCTGAGCGGTGGTGCAGTGGGTTAAAGGCGTACCTGTTATGCCAGTTGCTGGAAGGCTTCTGTGCTGGCTAGGGTTCGAGTCTCCTGGTGGGAAAGTGTTCTAAAGTTGTATAACTTCCCTCTCGTGTTTAGGAGAGTTGTGCATCAAGCATAGACACAGTGTTCTCCCATATTAACAGGGACTTGATGAAAAATGTAAAAATGACCCCTCACTTGCTCTAGTGCTCTTAGGAGATGGTGGTCTTTGGTGTGTATAAATACTCCGAAATTACCATCTCTTTTAAGGGTCTGAGCGGTGGGGCAGTGGGTTAAAGGTGTACCTGTTATGCCAGTTGCTGGAAGGCTTCTGTGCTGGCTAGGGTTTGAGTATCCTGGTGGGAAAGTGTTCTAAAGTTGTATGTATATATATATATATATATGTGTGTATATATATATATATATATATATATATATATATATATATATATATATATATATATATATATATATATATATATATATATATATATATATATATATAAACCCACCGACAGCACACTACTCCGAGCACCTCTGGGCCACAATGCCATTGCTGCAGTCCTTGACGAAAAGTTTAGAGACCTAAAGAGGATGGAAGAGAGAATAGGGGACTTGGACTCCCACGATGCCCTCTACCTTCTCACAAAGTGCCTTACCTTGCCCAGGCTAACATACTTCTTAAGGTGTGCACCAACTTTTGGCAACCCACTTCTACATCAATATGATGAGCTCCTCAGGTCAATATTCAGGAAGGCGCTCAACCTGGATTTAGATGACAGTCAGTGGGACCAAGCAACACTACCAGTGAGATTTGGAGGGATAGGCATACGAAAGGCAACTGAGGTAGCACTTCCAGCATTCTTATCCTCATGTACAGCAGCCAACGAATTGGTAGGGCAGATCCTACCAGAGCGTATGAGAGAGACTGCGGGAACTCATGATCAAACGTTCATCGAAGCAGCCAGACAATGGGACACCATTGCACACCCTCAACCCCGGCCATAAGTCCCAAAAGACCACAAGCAGGCCCACTGGGATAGCCCCATTATGGAAAAGACTGTCACAGCAATGATTGACAACGCTGATGCTGAAAACAAAGCCCGCCTCCTAGCGGTAACAGCACCCCACGCCGGGGATTTTTTATTTGCTGTGCCCAATGCAGCCCTGGGATCTCGCCTCAGTCGTGACACTCTCCGCATTGGAGTTGCCCTTCGCCTTGCCGCCCCCATCCTCACCGAACATAGGTGCATCTGCGAAACTGCAATGGCAGACCAATATGGTCATCATGGTCTGGTATGTCGTAAATCACAGGGTAAAATTGCAAGACATGAAGAAGTCAACGACATCATCAAGAGGAGCCTCGCCACAGCCCACTGCCTGGCACAAAGAGAACCACACTTATCCAGACCTACCGACCCTCAGAAGCGCCCAGATGGGGTCACCTTGCTACCTTGGAAGGATGGTAAGCAAGTGGTATGGGACTACACGTGTGCTGCCCCACTGGCCAGTACCTACCTCCACTACAGCACACGTGAAAGCGGTGGTGCTGCTTCTTTCAGGGAATCGCAGAAAATTATTAAATACAGAGATCTAGCACACTGCTACAGCTTTGTTCCGATCGGCTCGGAGACCCTCGATTCGTGGGGAAAATGTGCATTGAAGTTCTTGAAGGAATTGGGGGACAAATTGATCAGCGCTACAAAAGACCAGAGAGCAAAAAGTTCATTGTTCCAGCGCCTCAGTGTTGCGATTCAGAGGGGAAATGCTTGTTGCGTCGTGGGCACTAGTCCAACTTCAGAGGAATTCGAAGAAGTGTTTGACTTGCAACAATGATCGAACCCGTCTGTGACATTCATCAATGTTTCCCATTGTCGTGTTTTTCAAGAGATCTATAACCTCTAAGCACCTTTTTGCATTATTATTTTTGTATCAACCCATGTATATCTTGTAACCATCAAATACATAATAAAGCACAAAAAATAAAAAAGGAAGGAGGTGGTAGGAGAAAAGCACACAGAAACTGTATTGGAGGGGATCTAAACATTCCCTCTAATGAGTTATGCGTGGTTTCCTGCGAGGCTATGGGTCCCCCTTCTTCCAGCTAGAGGTGGTACTCTTTTTAAAATTATATATATATATGTATATATATATATATATATATATATATATATATATATATATATATATATATATATATATATATATATATATATATATATATATATATATATATATATATATGTCGTACCTAGTAGCCAGAACGCACTTCTCATCCTACTATGCAAGGCCCGATTTGCCTAATAAGCCAAGTTTTCATGAATTAATTGTTTTTCGACTACCTAACCTAACCTAACCTAACTTTTTCGGCTACCTAACCTAACCTAACCTAACCTAACCTATAAAGATAGGTTAGGTTAGGTTAGGTAGGGTTGGTTAGGTTCGGTCATATATCTACGTTAATTTTAACTCCAATAAAAAAAAATTGACCTCATACATAATGAAATGGGTAGCTTTATCATTTCATAAGAAAAAAAATTGCGAAAATATATTAATTCAGGAAAACTTGGCTTATTAGGCAAATCGGGCGTTGCATAGTAGGCTGAGAAGTGCGTTCTGGCTACTAGGTACGACATATATATATATATATATATATATATATATATATATATATATATATATATATATATATATATATATATATATATATATATACATATATATATATAATTTTAAAAAGAGTACCACCTCTAGCTGGAAGAAGGGGGACCCATAGCCTCGGAGGAAACCACGCATCTCAAATCACAAGGTGATTTGATAAAATACCATGCCCAAGATTACCAACAGAGTGCCGGCGGGCTGATGGGAAAATAGCCTCGGCTACCATCAGCTTTTGTCTGGTCAAGATGGTCGAGTGGATTAGTTGCCCTGTACACCAGTTGCATAGTGCTCCTAGCAGTATGGGTTCGAGTCACTTCTGGGGTGTGAGTTTTCACTTGCATGTATGCTTGGGGACCATTCAGACTTGTTCGCATTTGTGTTCCTCACATGTGCCCCAAAGAATGAGGTGATTTGATAAAATGCTATGCCCAAGATTACCATCCGAGTGCCGGCGGGGAAGTGGTTCAAATAGCTTTGGCTATCACTTCCTTTTTGTCCGGCCATGATGGTCAAGCGGATTAAGGCGCCCTGTAGTTACCAGTTGCGTTGCTCCTGGGAGTATGGGTTCGAGTCACTTCTGGGGTGTGAGTTTTCATTTATATATATATGTATATATATATATATATATATATATATATATATATATATATATATATATATATATATATATATATATATATATATATATATATATATATGAGAAAATTCATATTTTAAAGGAACAGTATATTAAAATTGATGTATGCATATTTGTGGTCGACCGATGGATGAAATGGACTTGGTCTGAGGACAGGTTGTCGATTGGAATGCCTTGGTCTAGGGGGACGTCAACAGCCAAGCCAACACTTTCACCAGTCGTATACTGGACCTCCAGTATAGGCATATCCCTCACCGGCAGTATGTGACCAAGCCCAGTGATCAGGCTTGGTTTAGATATCGCTGCCGGGTGGCAGCTGAAGCCAAAAACAAGGTCTGGAGGAGATATAAACGGCATCCCTCGGTTCATAACAGAAACATTCATAGACGATCTTGTTGTGTAATAAAAGAAGTTCAAAAGTGGGCTATATCCAGATATTAATCAGAAACTCGAGAAAACTTACATCTGGAAGAGTTGGATCCAATGTCTGGTGATCCCTGGTTAAAGATCGGCAGAGATTTTCATCTGAAGAAACTATCCCGCCTCTAAACAAGGAAGATGGAACTGTTGCAACTAACAATCAGGAGAAAGCTGATGTACTGGCAAACCACTTTGCTGCCAGGGTACAAGTCCCTGATCCGGAATGTCAGCCTCCACATCTTACCCAAAGCACTGTGTCTAGGATGACTGAAGTGGTTATACAGCAGGCTGACGTTCTCCATCTCCTTAAAACTCTAGACACAAGCAAAGCTGTGTGGCCAGATAAGCTCAGTCTACGACTACTGCGCAGCTGTGTTGACCTGTTGGCTCCACCTCTCACGTGCCTCTTACAGCTCTGCCTAGTTCAAGGAATTTAGCCCTCCTTATGGAAGAAGGCAGATGTTGTTCCAGTGCACAAAAAGAAGTGCCGTTCAGTGGTTAGTAACTACAGACCAGTGTCACTGCTCTCTATTACTGCCAAAATTCTCGACTAATTAATCTCCCAGTAAAGATATAATTTTTGCCCATCATCTGCTATTATGTGATCGAAAATGTAGTTTTAGAAAAGGCCGATCTGCAGCTGGTCTCTTGCCAAATCTCTCCACTAAGTGGCATCAGTCACTGGATGAGTCCAGGATCAGCTGTGTTGTAGCTGTAGACATAGCAGGAGCCTTTGATCGGATTTGGCACTCTGGATTAGTACTAAAGCTTCAAGTACTAGGCATCTCAGTCTCCATCTTAGAGTTAATAAAAGACTTTCTTCAAGAACGGACTCTACAGATTAGAGGGGTCCTTCAATGGAGCAGAATTAGAAAGGCACTCAATTGTTGCCAGCATTCCACAGGGTAGTGTTCATAACCCACTGCTGCAGAATTCACTTTTCAACGATCTATTTCATCATTTCATCTAAAGCTTAAGCCTATGCTGATGACTGCACACTAACCTTTACATACATACAGAAAGAAATTCCAACTGCTACAAGACTCATCAATCACAACTTTCAGTAATTTCTACAATGGAAAGGAGATGGCAGGTCACATTTGCAACTGAAAAAACACAGGCGATGATGATTCCTAAACTGCACTTAGCAAATTTGACAGACCTGCAAATGGGTGATAAAAACCTAGAGTTCATAGATGAAATTGACATTTTAGGGAATGAAGTTCGACTCTTCAATGACAATGAACAGCCACATGCTTAACCTAGCCCAAAAGGCAGCCAGGGAACTTACAGCCCAATGACGCATTTCACACACATTTAAGGGGCCTCATAGCCTGGTGGATAGCGCGCAGGACTCGTAATTCTGTGGCGCGGGTTCGATTCCCGCACGAGGCAGAAACAAATGGGCAAAGTTTCTTTCACCCTGAATGCCCCTGTTACCTAGCAGTAAATAGGTACCTGGGAGTTAGTCAGCTATCACGGGCTGCTTCCTGGGGGTGGAGGCCTGGTCGAGAACCGGGCCGCGGGGACACTAAAGCCCCGAAATCATCTCAAGAAAACCTCAAGATAACACCTACTTAACAACAGAGGCTGCAAAACCTTATGGGAAGAACAATTTTGCTTTCATCTAGAGTATGCGCCCCTCTTCTGGATTGCCTGCCCTCTATTATTCATCAGACTTGTTCAAAGTGGGGACCCATGCAAGAAGGCACATCTCTGGTCTTGACCAAGTCTGGTGGGAATGGTCATCAGACCATTACATCGGTGTTGCATTAGAGCCTGCAACACTGTCGTGACATGGGGTGGATTTACTGTAATGTAAACTGTTTTAAACTGTTTTACACATTTTACTGTTGTGGCCAACATTCTCAAGGTTCTGCACCACCTGGTATGGGGAAATCTACCAGTGATTAAAGTATTTAATTCTCGATTATTAGAATGGACTGTATTTAATTTTATTTTTTACTAGCTGTACCCGGCCACGCTTTGCTGTGGCTCAGCGCTCCACCTTCCCCTGTCTTCCAGTCCTCCCCTTCCATCCCCCCTCTCCCCCGTCCCCTCATCCTCCCAACCATTCCTCACTCTCTCGTCCCTTTTTCCTCCCCTTCATCCTCTACTCCAGCATCCCTTCGTCCTCCTAACCATTCCCCACTCCACCATCCCCTCGTCCTCCCCAATATTTCCCACTCCCTCGTCCCCTCGTCCTCCCCACTGTCTCTTACTCCTCCGTCCCCTCGTCCTCCCTACCATTCCAAACTCCCCCGTCCCCTCGTCCTCCTTACTATCCCCCCATTCCCCTATCCCCTTGTCCTCTCAACCATTCTCCATTCTCACTCGTCCCCATCATCCCCAACTCCCCTATCCCCCTCGTCCTCCCCCACCATTACCCCCTCCCCTTTCCCCCGTCCTCCCCACCATCCACCACTCCCGTCCCCTCGTCCTTCCCACCATTCCCCACTCCCTCGTCTGATGATCAAATGATCTGATGTTCCCATCAGAAAATTGGAAACATCAAATGATCTGGAGCTAGATTCACGAAGAAGTTACAACAAAAGTTACGCAAACACTTAAGAACCTGTACAATTTTTTTCAATCTTGGGCAGCTTTGTTTACAATTATTAAATAGTTAATGAGCTCCGAAGCACCAGGAGGCTGTTTAAAACAATAACAATAGTTGATTGGCAAGTTTTCATGCTTGTAAACAGTTTAATAAATGTAACCAAAGCCATCAAAGATTGAAGAACGAGGTGCAGGTTCGTAAGTACTTGCGTAACTGCTTCGTGAATCTGGCCTCAGATGATACCATCACTGAAATATAAGAAAAACATTTAAAAAAAGAAATGAAAAATAATGAAAAAATAAAAAAATAAACTATACTCACAAAATGAACGGTATGGTAAACAACACAGCTCAATTCCAAGGCAATGTCACACAAAATATTTAAATAAAAATTATAATAAATCGAAATGTATGAAAATTCAATTTATCAATGAAATTGGAAACATTGAAATGGAATCATAACATATTCTGAATAGCATGTGTTGGTCTTATGAGCAACAGAAGGTGCAGTTTTTCAAAAACACATGTTTTTATCTGCCACAGGAGTGGCATCTATATAGTAGGTATATAAAAACATGCGCGTATTCGAATGGAACGTTGAGTCAAAATTTCAATGAAATCGGTGAAGAACTTTCAGAGATTACAGCGTGTGTTGCTCTTACGTCCAACAGATGGCACTGTTTAAGAAAAAAATGTGAGAGTCATAGTGACCCATCAAGTAGAAGATGGTAAACTAGGGGAAGGGGAAGAACTTCTGAATGAGGTAAGTGAAAAGACAAGTGAGCAGATTGCTTTAAAGCATCTTGAGCTGGAAACTCAAGTAGAATATCCTTGGCTTGAGGCTCGTGAGAAAGAATTCGAATTTGAAAGGCAACAGAAAATATTAGAGGCCGAAACAAAACAGAGAGAACTTGGAGCTCAAAAACAACAGAAAATATTAGACCTTGAGGCTCAACAGAGGGAATTTGAGGCTAAAGAGAGACAACAACAGAGAGAAATGGAGGCACAAAATAATAGACTTATAGCTCAGTTGCAATTAGAAACAACAAAGAAACAACAAGCAGAAGAACAAACTAGGCAGTTAGAAATTAAAAAGCAAATAGCTGAGAATAATAATAGAGAAGAAACACAGAGACTGGCAGCTGGACATGGAAATACTAGCAATGTTCCTAATAATAATGACAGTACCCAACTAAAGGTAAATAAGTATGTCGAGTTACCACGGTTCAATGAGGAGGACCCGGAGGTTTTCTTTTCACATTTCTCGAAATTGCAGTTAGTATGAACTGGCCAATGGACCAGTGGGTAGCTATTATGCAGAGCCAACTCAGGGGAAAAAGCCAGGAAGTGTTTGCATCCTGGCCTGATGCAAACAGTTTCGATTACAATTTTGATAAAAACAACATCCTCAATGCTTACCTGTTGAACCCTGAAGCACACCAGCAGAAGTTTAGAAATTTAAAGAGGGCAAGTGAACAAACAATTGCAGATTTCACCAGGTTAAAAACTAATTATTGTAACAGATGGCTGAAATCACTTTCTATTTCAGAGTTTGATGCTCATAAAAATCTTCTTATTACAGAAGAAGTTCTATCATGTCTTCCAGACAGATTATCTACTTTTATGGCAGAACAGAAAAACTTAACAGATATTTATGAGCTGTCTAAGCTCGCTGACGAACATGAAGTGATAACTAAGACACATTTTAAAGCTCAATCAACTAATTTCACCAGTCGAGTAAATTACAATGCTCACAGGAATACTTATCCACATAAACCCAGTACTAGTGCTCCAGCTACTCCCATGAACTCTTCTCTTACAAAACCTAACCTTGCTACTCCATTGCCAGGAACATTAAATCCTAGTAATGGTAATTCTAACCCTACAGTGGGTTCCACTGAAAGGTACTATACTCATAAGTAAGAGGAAAGGACATATTAATTTTTGTTTTAGTTTACACCCTGAATTACGACCTACTGGTCTCATTTATTGTAGAAGTGTGCAGAATAAATTTACTAATGAACATGTCACTGTAGACTCCAATTGGGCAAAACATTATTCTCCATATATGTTTTCAGGCAAAGTTCTGTGTGTAAATGGGAAATGAAAGCCAGTGGTTCTTCTTCGTGATACTGGTGCTTCCCAAACATTAATTTCTGCCTATGTACTCTCTAATGTTGCAAAGAGAGATACTAGAAAGTCTGTAGTACTTCAGAGTGTTGCAGGATGTAAAACTGTACGTCTGATAGATGTTAATTTGAGATCCACCATTACCCCAGGATTATGCACTGTTGGTGATGGTACACAGTTGCCGACTGTTGGTGATAGTACACAGTTGCCGACTGTTGGTGATGGTACACAGTTGCCCACTGTTGGTGATAGTACACAGTTGCCCACTGTTGGTGATGGTACACAGTTGCCCACTGTTGGTGATAGTACACAGTTGCCGACTGTTGGTGATGGTACACAGTTGCCCACTGTTGGTGATGGTACACAGTTGCCCACTGTTGGTGATAGTACACAGTTGCCCACTGTTGGTGATAGTACACCGTTGCCCACTGTTGGTGATAGTACACAGTTGCCCACTGTTGGTGATGGTACACAGTTGCCGACTGTTGGTGATAGTACACAGTTGCCGACTGTTGGTGATAGCACACAGTTGCCCACTGTTGGTGATAGTACACAGTTGCCCACTGTTGGTGATAGTACACAGTTGCCAACTGTTGGTGATAGTACACAGTTGCCCACTGTTGGTGATAGTACACAGTTGCCCACTGTTGGTGATAGTACACAATTGCCCACTGTTGGTGATAGTACACAGTTGCCCACTGTTGGTGATAGTACACAGTTGCCCACTGTTGGTGATAGTACACCGTTGCCCACTGTTGGTGATAGTACACCGTTGCCCACTGTTGGTGATAGTACACAGTTGCCCACTGTTGGTGATAGTACACCGTTGCCCACTGTTGGTGATAGTACACCGTTGCCCACTGTTGGTGATAGTACACAGTTGCCCACTGTTGGTGATAGTACACAGTTGCCCACTGTTGGTGATAGTACACAGTTGCCCACTGTTGGTGATAGTACACAGTTGCCCACTGTTGGTGATAGTACACAGTTGCCAACTGTTGGTGATAGTACACAGTTGCCCACTGTTGGTGATAGTACACAGTTGCCCACTGTTGGTGATAGTACACAGTTGCCCACTGTTGGTGATAGTACACCGTTGCCCACTGTTGGTGATAGTACACAGTTGCCCACTGTTGGTGATAGTACACCGTTGCCCACTGTTGGTGATAGTAAACAGTTGCCCACTGTTGGTGATAGTACACCGTTGCCCACTGTTGGTGATAGTACACCGTTGCCCACTGTTGGTGATAGTAAACAGTTGCCCACTGTTGGTGATAGTACACAGTTGCCCACTGTTGGTGATAGTACACAGTTGCCCACTGTTGGTGATAGTACACCGTTGCCCACTGTTGGTGATAGTACACAGTTGCCCACTGTTGGTGATAGTACACAGTTGCCCACTGTTGGTGATAGTACACAGTTGCCGACTGTTGGTGATAGTACACAGTTGCCCACTGTTGGTGATAGTACACAGTTGCCCACTGTTGGTGATAGTACACAGTTGTGGATGTTATTTTAGGTAATAATGTGGCAATAAATCATGTTGTAGGGGAGATTGATCCCAGTTTGCTTAAACAGCCAGTTGCAGAACTTGTCTATCCTGCCTGTGCTGAGTTTAGTTCTATGGATGAACGACCTGTTGTAGTGGATGGTATTGTCCACCCAACCTGTGCTGATGTCAGTACTATTATTGATCCAGTTGTCAGTTCGGATATTACTCAAGTATTTGTTCCAGAAACCAGTACCCCTTCAGAGGAGAAGTGGGATGTGGTTTGGGATGCTCCCGGACGCAGGATCGAATCCTCGTCACGGCCCTTGTGGATTTGTTCATTTGATGCATCACGTTAGTGTGATCTCTGTGTGTGTGGTTGTTCAAGATTCATGTGTGGCCAACCTCGTTGTTGAGAGTAAGCCTGGTACTATGACCCCGCTTTATTCCAATCCAGTAGATGATTTGGGACAGGATGTCCATGTGCCATTGTCTTGCCCGCTCTCTATGAACGTTGTGCCAGGAGTTGAGAGAAACGTAGATGCCATGACTCTATTACAAGAAGTCGGGTTGGCAGAAGTTTTCCTGCTCACTCCAAATTTAGAATCAGTTGACCCAGAATCTGATGTCCGGAGTGAGTCTGTTGTAGCGGCCCCGCCTCACCCTAATATTGTTGGTAGTAAAGAGGAGGAGGCCAAATTACTTGTTACTTGCCCGCTCGCTTCAGATTTCGAATCATTTGATTTTTGTAAGTTGAGTAGAACTGACCCCAAGATTTCAGAGAATAGCCAGGAGACAGTCTGTACTGTAGTTCCAGTATTGAAGAGTGTGGGAGAGAAGTCAGAGGATCAGCTTCTAGTGAGTTGATGGAGACCTATTGAGCCTCCCTCTTCAGTTGTCTGTGAGGATGTGACCCAGCTTGGTAGTGTCATTAATTGTGAACAGACAGTACTCCAAGCAGCTCCAGATGTCATGGGAGGAAGCTTTGGTAAATCGTGTGTAACCATTAAGGGTGGTAAAGTTTCTTTTAGACCTAAGTTGTAGAGTTTTGTGGCTTGTGATTCCTATTCCATGGGGAGTAAGTATTTCTCTTTGTGTAAATTGAGTCAGAGTGTTCTTAGGATGTTCTTGCCATCTATTTATATTCCGCATTAGCCATTCTCCCTTGAAGTAATGGACTGTGAGACATCTTAGACCAGCCTTGTGGTTGAGCAGAGAGTTTACTCAAGTATGTTGTGCATCCAGTTGTCCTGAGGAAGTGGTGAGTCATACTAGAGCAGTGTCTTTACCTTCATATCCAGTTTACTTTGTTGTACGAGTAGTGAACAACATGTATGTTCCACTCAAGTGTTGTATTGACTTTCAGAGTCAAATTGGTGTTGAAGGATTTAATCAGACTTTGGAGCAGATGTTCAAGGTTCCAGGTGTATGTTTCAAGTTGGGGGACCAGGTTATCCCACCTATTTGTTTTAATAAGTGTGAAGGGTTACAGATTGTCCTTGGGTAGTTCCCAGGGAATCTGCTGAGCATCTTCAAGATGATAAGACCCTTAAACCTCTTGTTTAATTGTTTGTCACCAGAAGGAAGTCACTTACGGAGTGAAATCCATGGTAAGTGTTGTCAAGGTTTCACCATGTTTTTGTTATCTTCTTGGAAGACCAGAATGTTTATGAAGGTGTGGGTTGTATTCAAGTCCACCATCAGAGGGTGTGAACCTGTTTTGGGAGTTATGATTGGGATATGGTGCATAGGAATAGTGCTGTTTTCATTATGACAGAGTTATGAAGAAATTGATTTACGTGTTCCTTGAGGGTCATCTGAGTCAGTTCGATCAGGTAGTCTTTGCACTAATCTTTGTGGGTTGTATTTGTTGGATTGGTGATCAAAGGTTTGCTAAGTCGTTGTGTTGTGCTCTGAAGGTTCTTCGAGTGAAGAAGTTTTATATGTATTTGTGAGGTTTAACTCTCTTTTTTCTACTTATAGTATCAATTGGGTGAGGGTATGTGTTCCACAGAGGATCAAATGTGATGGGAAGCAGATGTCCTTACCAGGGCATACCCAGGAGTCCATAAACCACTTTACGTCCAGTCAGCTACAATTAAGCTGTTCAGCTCCTGAAATAAGGAGTAATGGAAAATGGAATGTATCTTGGAAAATTTCACCTTATAGAAAATTGATAAGATGGAACTATGGGACTGATATAAGATCAATAGTATAAACAGAGGGAAGATAATTTGTGGTATAGACTTTGTGAAAGCAGTTACGTTTATTGACAGTTCTATTCATGAATATAATAATAATATTGTTGATGGGAGTTTGAAATATGATCTAAAATTAAGTGAAATTATTGTGATAGTACCTTGGAGAGATGAATTTGCATATTACAGAGGAACATGCGTGATTAATTCAATACATTTCAAGTGTCATACATTTTTCCCTTCAGAAAAAATGCCATTGATCTTCACTCAATTGCATTTGTTTCGGAGGTGAAAGTGTATTACGTATCCCTAGTTGGATACTTACATTAATTCATGATAATACTTATTAATTTCAGTTCCTTCATTTATCTGTATATGTATATATATTTTTGTAATGTGTCTTATACTTGGGCAACACAGTTGGAAGAGGAGCGGGCTTGCTCTAGTCACACGTTTATTACCTGTTAGTTACGGGATTAGAATGCTGGACCTGTTCAGGTATGGGAGTTCCAGATGTCACCTTTTAATATTCATATTATTGTTAATTTCCTGTGATTAAGCATGTGGCATTGTAACTTATATTATTTACATATGCCAATGATATTATAGTTTTCATTCTTATACATATGAGAACGATTGCTTTTTCTCAAATTTCTATTTTATGAAGTCCTTGTTTACCATCCAGTATCTTGGATGAAGGCGAGGGGAGCAAGAATTATGGGTAGTGTCGGAGGGAGAGTTCAGTTAGCCGACAGCCGTCACCCTGGAAGCGTGTGTTTATAAGTGATCAGTATCTGTTTAGTAATGTAGCTTTGATTTGTCTGGAAGTTTTTTAGTCTTATTAATTCAGCCATTGATTCACTAGTGTTATTCAAAGTGATTACCATTTTGTGTAGATTTGAGATTACATGCTTTTAGTTTGTTTGTTAATTATATTATATTTTATACGTATATTACATCCATATTTCTATAACCTGGTGTTATATTTTTCTTGTCTTGTACTAAATCACTGGGCACTCTGGTATATCATATTTAGATACAGTCATTGTTCCTAGACCATAATTAACACTGTACCAGATAATACAATCTGTGTACGATCAGTAACAACACACACCTGACATACAGCCAGCAGGGGGCTCTGACACTGCCTCTTCCTCCGGCAGATGGGACACCTACACACACCTGCCATACAGCCAGCAGGGGGCTCTGACACTTCCTCTTCCTCCTGCAGATGGGACACCTACACACACCTGCCATACAGCCAGCAGGGGGCTCTGACACTTCCTCTTCCTCCTGCAGATGGGACACCTACACACACCTGACATACAGCCAGCAGGGGGCTCTGACACTTCCTCTTCCTCCGGCAGATGGGACACCTACACACACCTGCCATACAGCCAGCAGGGGCCGCAGGTGGTCCACGTAGCCACTTGGACACCTGCTAGGGGACTGATCGTACTGACCCAACACCACCTGTTTCCTGAGAAATTCGAGAAGTAAGTATCATAGATTTCGAATATGAAGTACAAAGGGACGTCGTGTTGACGTGAGTAATAAACCAATGATGGCACCAAGCCTCATCAGCCACACACGCGACGTTGCTCTACTATCTTACCACAACTGTATCAAACATTTGATGATTCTTCAGAGACGCTACACGATATTCTACTAGTTATATATTTTGTATTAATAATTAAAACAGAATGTTGATTCAGACTTGTACCACCAGAATGATGTCATTTGCTACACTCTACTTACTAGTTTAGATGGTTCATAAGGAACAAATGTCTAAATAAAGTCACATTAATAATTTACAGTTCAGGCTCTTGTTCCCAGGTTGAGAAGTCTTTGTTTAGTATCAATCACGAACAAACAAAAGAGAAGATGATTCATAAACCGCTCTATTTTTGTCTCTTAATTAGAAACTCAAGATGGTGAAAATAGCCCAGAATGCATCAAATAAAGAATGTATGAATTTAATTGCACTTTCAGTAGCTGACTAATTAACAAATCTTAACAGCTGTTGCATAACCAGACTATATTCTCTTAAACACTATCACTTGAGCAATAAATGAATAAGATGAAACACAGTAGCTTTTTTGTTCTCCAAAATAATTAATATAAATAACCTATAAAATCAGTAAGAGCCATGAAGAGGAGTCAAACCGATTTATGCTCTGGGTCCTCCGAAACGCTTTATACCAAAATTTTAGCAAAAAGCATTGCAATCTGGGATTCAACTGAATCCTTTAGGGTTCCTGAGGCTTCTACTGAAGCCTATACAGGGTTTGACACAATGCCCCACATCCACTCTGTCTTGTGGTCCAGGATTTCTACCTTCTATGCTTCTCTTTATATATATACAAAGAAATCACATTAACGTGATGTATCAATGAGAAAATCACTAGGAGCCGTGAGCTTCCCATTGACCATGTCGTGATGTAGTGGTCTAAGGCGATGCTTGGAAGCACCCAGAGCATAGGTTCGAATCTTCCTCTCAGTTAATACTGATTTTCTCATTGATGCATCATGTTAATGTGACTTCTTTGTGAATATAAATAAACTTGTTAGTGACCAAATAAATCTAACTCATTTGTTAGGAAAATGTTAAATCTTGTTCTCCATTTTTGGCATGATTCCTCACGACAAGTTCAGGAACTGAAACTAACTTTAGTCTCCGTAACATGGCGGAAGACATACATCAGAAAGTAAAGAAACAACGACGTTTCAGACTGTCCTGGACCATTACATTACACGACTTGATAAAGGTCCAGGACGGACCGAAA
Source organism: Procambarus clarkii (assembly GCF_040958095.1). Classification (NCBI taxonomy): domain Eukaryota; kingdom Metazoa; phylum Arthropoda; class Malacostraca; order Decapoda; family Cambaridae; genus Procambarus; species Procambarus clarkii. The sequence continues at coordinate 18,997,289 of NC_091199.1, read as the reverse complement.
CACCATCGTTCCTTCACTTTCTGATGTGAGGTTTGCCCATCAAACCTTAGGCACTGTCCACACTACTTACTCCCTTCACAGCCCATCCTTCTAAGGTTTCTGAACGTCTAGAAACGTCGAGCTAAATTGTCCTCTCCTAACCAACCACAGGGCTCAAAACAGAAAACAGGACAGTTTGTACATTTTCCGAGCCGATACCATTTTCAATAACGACAATTTTCGGCCATAGGTAGAGTATACGTCAAATTGCGACGGTCTATTAGGATGACGGGCTCATCTGGGTCCTAAGGCGTATGTGTGGTGTCATTATTAAAGGGAATAATCCACCCTCATTGATATAAGCAAAATGAAAGTACTTTTGAGAACTATTGATATAATGTTCATAGACAGTTCCACCTTAAAGTATCTGCTGTTAATATAATGAACAAATAAATCAAATTAACGTGATGTATGAGAAAATCAGTTGATGTAATGAAGAGGATTGGGGCCTGCACACTGAGTACGCCCAGGCACACCCCTTAATGGGGCATAAGTGCCAAATATGCAATAAATGAAAGTTAGTTCAATTTCATTCAAACTTTTTTTGACGAGTTGTATATGAAAAGGGTTTCATCTGGTCCAAGTCTCAGCATCGTAGCATAAATAGGAAGGGAGAAAAAAAAATGAATTATGTGTCAAAAAAATTCCTAAATGGTAAAAAATTAACATCAAACACAAGTGTCAACTGAAATCATGTCTATGACTCTCAGGTATCAAAATAGCATATAATAAAAATATTTAATAATTATTTTTATAAAAAAAAAAATAGTTAAATTTTGTTGTTGTTTCTTTTTCATTTTTTCTTATTTGTTTATCGAATGATTTCCATGAAATATATACACCTGACCGCACGTAAGCCTATCTGTAAGGGTGCCAGTTTTGGAGGAAATTGGTTGATGTCAACCTCAGCCACAGATGGCAGAACCTTAGACTATATTTTTTACTTATTTATTTTCAAGTACATGAACGTTCCTATAACTCTTTCATTTTTTATTCAATTTAACTGAAACGTACACTTCTTATGTAGAGTTTATGTCTCTGCAAATCTGTAAAAAGCATTTTTTCCAAAGTTCATTTATTAATTTTATAAGAGTAATAAACCGTGATATATTTGCATATTTTTTTTTTTATGGAACCAGAGCCAGAGCTCATTCCCCACAAGCACAACTAGGCGAGTACACACACACACACACACACACACACACACACACACACACACACACACACACACACACACACACACACACATACGTGTGTGTGTGTGTGTGTACTCGCCTAGTTGTGCTTGCGGGGAATGAGCTCTGGTTTTTTGGTCCCGCCGCTCAACAGTCAATCAGCTGGCATTGTGTGTAGTTCGTAGATGGAAGGGTGGATTATCGGGGTGGAAGGAATTTCGGGATAGGAAGGGTGGAATATCAGGACAGGATGGAATATTCAACAGGCACTGTGATCATGATCTAAAATATTTGCATGTTGTTTGGTTTGGAGAGTTCAACAGGCATTGTGTCATGAACTTTGTTTGTGCTTTGTGTGTGTGTGTGTGTGTGTGTGTGTGTGTGTGTGTGTGTGTGTGTGTGTGTGTGTGTGTATGTGTGTTTTGTGTAGATAGAGAAGAATCGCCATCATCTATCTACTAGAACTTAGTGAATCACCACGTGGGAGGCGATAACGGATCACCCCGTCATCCAGACATCGTCCTTATTCATCTAGTTGTGTGAGCGGGAGGCTGATTGGTAGGTACCCTCTCTGATATATTATTCTGGTGTACAGAGTAAGGTAAAATGTTATCAAATTCTTGTTCAGTATATCATATATATTTAAAACTTCATAGTGGCTCATTCCGGGTAAAGTTTGCCACTTTCAGGGCATTCGTGACACACACACACACACACAAACGTTCAGTCAGGGTAGAAAGAATTAACACTTTTGTGGAAAGGTGATAAGGCCCCAAACACTCATACTCTGCCCCCTCTCTTACCCCCGATCTCAATAACCCAAAACACTCCCCCCCTACAACTGACTACAAATACACACACACCTGACCTGAAGTGACCATCTCCACGCCCTCCCACCCTCCCAGTTTCCCACGTATCCCCCCCACCCCTACAAACACACACAAATACACAGGCACGCATGCACACGCACTCGCACGCACACACACTCGCATGCACACACACACAAACACACATACACACTAGTGACTAGGAACCTTATCCATCCTCTACCAAATCAACCTTATTGACCCTTTACCCATCCCACCAACTTCCCACGCCTCCCAAGACCTCCCAAGACACCCCCCTCCATCTCCCGCTATACCCAAACGCCCCTGCACTCACACACCCCTTGCTTAACCACACACACACACACACACACACACACACACTGGACCACCTACAAAATTCTCAGGGGAATTGACAGGGTGGACAAAGACAAACTCTTCAGCACGGGTGGGACACGAACAAGGGGACACAGGTGGAAACTTAGTACCCAGATGAGCCACAGAGACGTTAGAAAGAATTTTTTTTCAGTGTCAGAGTAGTTAATAAATGGAATGCACTAGGAAGTGATGTGGTGGAGGCTGACTCCATACACAGTTTCAAATGTAGGTATGATAGAGCCCAGTAGGCTCAGGAATCTGTACACCAGTTGATTGACAGTTGAGAGGCGGGACCAAAGAGCCAAAGCTCAACCCCCGCAAGCACAATTAGGTGAGTACAATTAGGTGAGTACACACACTGGACAGGGAAATCATGCCTAACAAACCTTTTAGAATTCTATGATAAAGTAACAAGGATTAGGCAGGACAGAGAAGGCTGGGCAGACTGCATATTTCTTGACTGCCAAAAGGCCTTTGATACGGTACCGCACATGAGACTGCTATACAAACTTGAGAGGCAGGCAGGAGTAAGCGGAAAGGCCCTAGTATGGGTGAAGAACTACCTAACAGGAAGGAGCCAGAGGGTAATGGTAAGGGGCGAAAAGTCGGACTGGCGAACAGTAACAAGTGGAGTACCTCAAGGATCGGTGCTGGCACCAATCCTCTTTCTAATTTACGTAAATGATATGTTTACAGGAGTGGAATCATACATGTCAATGTTTGCAGATGACGCAAAATTAATGAGAAGAGTTGTGACAGACGAGGATTGTAGGATCCTCCAAGAGGACTTAAACAGGCTGCAGAGATGGTCAGGGAAATGGCTACTGGAGTTTAACACCAGTAAATGTAAAGTTATGGAAATGGGATCAGGTGACAGGAGACCAAAGGGACAGTACACAATGAAGGGGAACAGCCTACCTGTAACGATTCGAGAAAGAGACCTGGGAGTGGATGTGACACCTAATCTAACTCCTGAGGCACATATAAATAGGATAACGACAGCAGCATACTCTACACTGGCGAAAATTAGAACTTCATTCAGAAACCTAAATGAGGAAGCTTTTAGGGCGCTTTACACTGCCTACGTGAGACCCGTCTTAGAGTATGCCGCGCCATCATGGAGCCCCCACCTGAAGAAACACATAAAGAAACTGGAGAAGGTTCAGAGGTTTGCGACGAGGCTTGTCCCAGAGCTACGAGGGATGGGATATGAAGAGCGGCTGAAGGAACTGAACCTTACGACACTAGAGAAAAGAAGGGAGAGAGGAGATATGATAGGGACATATAAATACTCAGGAGAATTGACAAAGTGGAAATAGATGAAATGTTCACACGTAATAATAACAGAACGAGGGGACATGGGTGGAAACTGGAAACTCAGATGAGTCACAGAGATGTTAGGAAGTTTTCTTTTAGCGTGAGAGTAGTAGAAAAATGGAATGCACTTGGGGAACAGGTTGTGGAAGCAAATACTATTCATACTTTTAAAACTAGGTATGATAGGGAAATGGGACAGGAGTCATTGCTGTAAACAACCGATAGCTAGAAAGGCGGGATCCAAGAGTCAATGCTCGATCCTGCAAGCACATATAGGTGAGTACATATAGGTGAGTACACACACAGTCAAGTGGAGCCAGCCGTCGAGGAGTCGCGAGGTCGCGCTCTACAATAAACGCCAATATTTTTGGGTTAATTAAGGCTACAGTAACAGATCACAGATCTAGGGGTATCACAAAGTGTATAACCGCCGGAAGTAGGAAAAAAATACTGTACTATCACTAGAACCTTGTGTTAAACAGTGACTTCAACAGACAGGCCACGTGGGAGGGCCACGAGGGTTTGTTTACATTTGGGCTCCAGTGATCAGTGGTACAGTAAATTAGTGAACTGTAACACAACAGACACAACGATACAGTGACTGACTCCAGAGCTTTGTGTTAGATAGAGTAGAACCGCCATCATCAATCTACTAGAACTTAGTGAATCACCATGTGGGAAGCGACGAAGGATCATCATCGTCATCCAGACATCGTCAGTATTCATCTAGTTGTGGAAGCGGGAGGCTGATTGGTAGGTACCCCTCTCTGGTCAATTAATCAGGTGTACAGAGTGAGGTAAAATATCAAATTCTTGTTCAGGATATCATATATATTTAAAATCTCAAATTGGCTCATTTTGGGTAGAGATTAACACTTACAAGACCCTCGTGACTCACGCACTCACACACACGCATGTACGTATGCACGCTATCGGCATGTCTCTCTCTCTAGCCAGTCACCACCAAGTATTAGTAGTGATAAACGTTACTTACTGTAGCCCCCACGGGTATGCACTCGATCCTCACGGTGCCACTGTTCACCAGGAGAGTCTCTCAGTCTGTCTCCGGCTGGCCTCGTAGCCTAAAGACGAGTGAGAACACGATCACTTCACTTGATCATGTGCCCTTCCCGACAGAGGGCTCTACCGCTCACTATAGGTCGCCAACTGATGTTTACCATGTCCAGTAACACCTCAGTGGAATAGTAGTAATATAGTAGTGGCCCCAGGGAATACTAATCAATTTGGTAACAGGTAAGTATATATGTTTAAATCACTCACTCTTATATAGTCTCAATAGTAACAAGGTAATGGAGGGTTGACACAAACACGGCTGTGGTTTTGTAGTTTACTTAAAAGATCAAAGAATCATAACTCTGCATCAACAACATGGCAAAGGAATAAACGAGCAGCCTTCTCTCCGCCTCTTCAAAATTCTGGAACACTCCGGGAATGGCAACACTCCCAGTTGACGTGCGTTCCCACGCTCCACATGCAGTGTTATCGAACGTTTGGCAACTAGATGCCACACCCAATCACACTCCTCACTGTTCCTCACACTGCTCACTTCCTCACTATACTCACACTATTGGCGTGAGGCGCCTATTATATCCTCGTATTCACAGTATATCACAACACTGGCATAATCACAGTTAACCACTAGACATATGAATATACTATTTTACAACTCCAGTATATATAGTTCATTTCATCAATATTCATAATAATAAGGTAACTCTAGGCACACAGCCTTACACTATTAAATTGTATATTTATATATATATCCTCTGGCACGAACTTATAATATAAATGACATGTAAATATAAATGTCCTCGTCACAGTTGAGGACTCTCGTCATCAGAGAGAACGTCTCTTCATCAAACCACAGGTGCAATCACACACCATATATATATCTCGTGAGAGCTCTATAGCATCTCCCTTCACAACTGTGTCTTACAAGAAACATAGACATTGGTGAGCCCTGCTCACGACATAGAAGATACTCTGGCTAGTCGCTA